>NW_010168284.1:0-65389 GCF_000695765.1 Mesitornis unicolor
GATTCTGTGATTCTGTGATTCTGTGACACTGCCTAGTGAGTCATAACACTGCCATTGGGAAGAACTGGAAAGAGATGAGGGGGTTATGGTGACTTAGCACCCAAGAAGTACAAGAAGGCTTCAGTAAAACTCCTGATCCATCAATCACCGATGGAGACTGAAACCCTCAAAAGAGTGCATGAGTGAACTGATGACTCAGTAGTTTAACAGTATGGTCTTTTCCCTGCCAAATGCTGAGTCAGTTTTACACAAAATAAATCAGTCTTCCTTCTTTCCCTGTCGCTTCACCTGCCTCCCACTTGCTCATTTCATAGCAATTAGGATTCAGGCTGGGGGGCATATAACCATCAGCAGCCACTGATGAGGGACAAAGAAAGAAAAAGAAGACAAGCAAGACAGAGAGAGAGGGAGAGAGAAGCAATAAATGTATGCAGAAGACTATATTCTTCACCCATGCTTGATTTCTGTACATCACTCATTCAGCCACAGGCTTGCCGCTATCACACACAGTTCTAGTGCTACCTCATCATTTATTTCTATGAAGTAACAACACTAGAGTTGGCAAGCAGGAAGAAAAGCAATTCACTTATCTGAGATACATTTAATGTTGCATTAGACTTTAAAAAATATATGATGCAGAAGCTGTATCCACATGAGAGAATTTGCCAATTCAGGTTCATTAGTGGGAATCCTTATGAAGACATGTTTGCAGCAGCTCCTGCCAGTTTTTCTAAGGCAGAAGTGTCACACTTGGCAGGCTGAGAACAAGGCCAGCAGTAGGAAAAACTAATAGGAAGTCTTTCCATTAATAAAGGACCAGTATATCATATCAAAAGTGTGAAGTTGTCACAAAAAATAAAAATTTGCCTGAATAGACCTAGAAAGCAAGGACCACTAAAATTAGCTAATGAAGCAGAGTACTCTTGCAACAGTGAAAACAGTTGAAAGCAAAAAAACTGAACAATGCCAAAGGGATCTTACTGGGGAAAAGGGAGTCACACCACAATAATCCAATCATAAATTTGTATCCATCTTGTATGGAAAATAAAATAGAGAAACACTAACCAACAAAGAAATTATTGTTAATTAGCTAATAATAATTGCTAATATGAAAAATTAATCAATTTAATTTAGATTGTATATAATTACGTTAATTATATATAATTATGTTAATTTATATATAACTGTGTATATTAATTATATGTAAGCATTATGTAAAAATATAAACTAATGGTGAAATAACAACATTGGAAAAATAAAGCCAAAAATGAATGAATGGGTCAGGTTATTAATCAATAAACAAAACAAATATTTTACAGAGAAAATACAGGTATAAAAATTAATCTAAAAAGGTATGCTCAGTGCCATGCTAATCAATCTCAGCAGGCAGTGGAGGTGCACCCCTAGAGGCTGAAAGGCCTCATGTCTTGTCTTTGCTTTCCACAAAAATAGGTGCCTTCTACACTGGTGATTAAATCTTGACTTCTGTCCTGCATAATCAGTCTCATCAGACTGAAGAAAATTCAGCTGTCATTTAATGGAAAAAACTTTTAAATGATAGATGGCAAGGAATGAAAAACAAGTGTAAGAAGGGTAAAGTACTGTTATTTAATCAACATGTAAATGCTAACTTCTAGCTTTCTGTGACCAGAAAGCCAATGTGACCATGACTTTTTTTTCTTTTTTTCAGTTTTTAAATCTTTCCTTCTCATTATTCCAGTGCTACATAGAACGTGCACCTTTATCTGTGCTTATTAGGCCAACATCTAAACTGACTCTATCTCAAGTACATCTGTAATATACTGAAGGTGTGCATATAATCACAACTTCAACAGGCTTTGCCCCTGGCCAGTGTATCAGACAACTTAGTAGCTCTCAATTTTTCATTTAAAATCATCATTTTAACTTGCCTTGAAAATGTACGCGAAGTTAAAAAATAATGTGCACTTCCTTCTGTAAACAATGTTCTGAGGCAAGAAAGAAGGGCTAAATTCCACTGCTCAGGAGGCAATGCTGTAATTAATATAGGCAACTAAAAAGGAAAAAGTGAGTCAGCAAGAGAAGTTAAATAGTCCAAAATTATAAATAACATAATTTCCTCAGTAGTCCTTGTATTATTATTGTTGCTACTATTAATAGCAGTAGAAAATTTTATTACTTTTGCATGCACTCTGACCCAAAATTACTGAACTACAAAATATTGCAGCTTTTTATTTTGAAAATTCATGAACGTATTATGACATTGTCAGGTAAAGCTGGAGATTTTGGCAGCTGAGTTGGACATTATGCCTAACGTCCAAGAATGCACTTTAAGTATTCAGATGCATGATCAGCACTACCCAAACAAATGCTGAAAATATTTTCAGAAAAACAAATGGAATCCATGCAACTATGGAAATAAATTTCTCCACATGCCTTTGAAAGTGTCTTGACCCTTTGCTAATAGGTATGATCTAGGACCGAAAAACTTTTCCTTCTCAGGTTGATGATTCTTTTCAGGCATATGACTAGAACCAAAGCCATTTGCAGACACAGGATCTCTCCTAGTAATGTTCCTTTGTCAGGAAAGCAGCAGATTGTTGAGCAGAGCTTTTCAGTCTGTGACGCATTTGCAGGAGAGTCTTCTCTTTCCACTCACTGGTGGAGGGAGCTCCATCTGCCACAATGTCTGTTGTGACTGCTCAGCAATCTCAATAGGCCATCCAATACTTGTTTTTATTGTCAGTGGAGTGTTCCCGACTCTATAAAGATGACTTTAAATTTTGGTGGCATTTTAATTTATAACAGAGAATGTAAAAGTTTGATAATGATGTCCTGGAACAAGAGTGGTAAGAAAATGCTAGTAAATAAATTACGAGCACAATGCAAACCAATAATAATGCAATGCTGGACTATTTATTATATATATATAATCTATGTTGCATATGGATTATGGTTTTATGTTTCTTTCCTGGGATAATTTTACTCAAGCAGCTATACTATCTCTAATTTAATCTGGTATTACCATGGCATTTTTCACTGCTGAAATTAAAAAACAAGCAGTAAATTTAGAGATATTCTTCACAATATTTTAGTAGTATAGTATAGTATAGTATAGTATAGTATAGTATAGTATAGTATAGTATAAATAGTATTGAGGATATTCTGCTCTATGATGTGTGATGGTTTTGGGTAGCATAGCATTAATTACATTCAAAGAGGCTAGTATGAGCCATGTTGTGAAATTGTGCTGAAAACAGTGTTAATAATATAGAGATGTTTTTGTTATTGCTAAGCAGTTCTTACACAGAGACAAATCTTTTTCTGTTTCTCACACCACCCCATCAGCGAGCTGGGAAGGGACACAGCTGGGACAACTGACCCCAGCTGATCAAAGAGATAGTCTATACCGTATGACATCTTGCTCAGCATATAAAGCTGGTGGAAGAAGAAGGAAGGGAGGGACATTTGAAGTTGTGTTTGTCTTCCCAAATAACTGTTACATGTGATGAAGACCTGGAGATGGCTGAACACCTGCCTGTCAATGGAAAGGAGAGAATGGATTCCTTGTTTTCCTTTGCTTGCATTCATGGTTTTTGCTTTACCTGTTAAACTGTCTTTGTCTCAACTCACATGTTTTCTCACTTTTACTCTTCTGGTTCTCTCTCCCATCCCACCGGTGGGGGGAGTGAGCGAGTGAGCTTAGTTGCTGGCAGGTATTAAATCACGACATGATACAATGAAATCTCATATAGGACTGGTTTATGGCTGATTTTGCTCTCCTTTATTTAGTTAGGAAGTTTACATCCAAACATTTAATCCATTTCTTGTTATTTATTACTCAGTTTTCTTGCTTAGTTAAGCAATGTCAATTTACCAGCTTGTCACAGTGAGTTATTGGGTTAGCACGATTAGAAGACATGATCCACTTTATTTCTATTCTTTGTGCTAGCCTGCAGATTACAAGGCTTCTTTGCTTGCTGTTAAGATAAAATCTAGGCCACAGATTGTGCTATATGATTTAAATGGCCCAATGGTCAAAGCAGGGACTAGAAGGCAATAAACTGGTAGATGGTTTCTGCTTAGAATTCTCCTACTCAAGTAATTTGAATCATCCAGATGCTCAAGATCTAAATTCAGTGTTGTGCTGTATGAGAAGCAGTAATAGGAATATACAATTGCACAGGTAAATTATTTCCTTGATCATTTTTAAAACACCAGTGTAAGATGTCTATCAAACACTCAGAAGTGTTAGTGAGTTCATGAATGTATCTATGAGCACTTTGAGAAGACATAGGAATGTTACATTGCCTCTCTTCCCAAAATGCAGGATTTGCACTGGCACAGTGTTTCATCACATTCACTGTTCTCTTCCAGCCTCGTCTTTCTCACTGCACTTCTGCTCTTTACAGTGAAAGCAGAGTTTCTAGTTTTCATTTTAAAACCTGAGACTGCCTTTTTCCAATGAGGTCATACACAACAATATATTCTTTCCCGAAAAGAGCTTTGGCATCTACCATTAGACACTATGATAGAACTAGGAAGTTTCTCTGTGTGTGCAAGGATGTGTTCATATATACATCTGTTCATAGTGTATGTACATGTGAATCAGAACATTCTTTAGAAAGTGGTAATTTTGTGTCCTGTGGACTCTGGAAAACATATATTGCATCCTGTTGGATTTTATTTGCCATCCCAAATTTTATACTTTAGATGCCAAAAAATTTCACACATCTTTGACCATTCGCACCACGCTCAAAACAAAGCAACCAGAAAGAACCAGAACCTTCTGTGCCATTCTAATATGAAGTAATGAAAGAAGTGTCAATACACTGATAGGCTAGGAAGAAGTAGTAAATTTGCAGTATCTCCATTCTTCCTCTCTTTCCATCTTTCATCCACAGGATATTGTCCTCCTAACTTCTTCTTTTTCTGTCATAAGAAAACCTGACTGTTTTCTGATCTTTTCTTTGTTCGCAATGATATTCATTCTCTTATTCCCCTTGTGCACTCAGAGCCCTTCAAGAAATGTTGACTGATTTACTTTTCTGACATCCCAGTACTTTGATTCTCCTGACAAATAAATACCAACTCAAAACTTGTAATAGAGTGAGAGTTAGAAACAGAGAGGAAACATACTTTTTCACTTTTCTTTTTTCTTCTGAAGATATGGCATTAGTGTATGGATGGGAACCACTGCTGTTTTTCAATAACAGCCATTGAATATAACTGCCTTTCATAAGTGAGATATATATATATATATATATGTATATGTGTGTGTGTGTGTGCATAAACAAAGTTTGTAGAGGATGGACACATCTTGAAATCACTATTTTTTTTCTCTATATTCTGTTAAACATATGTTACTTGAATACTTTAAAAACATGCTGACTGTATGAACTTGTCACCCTAGGAAGCTGAATGAAAACCAGGATGACAAGAAAGAGAATGACAACAGTTCTACTCAGACAGGTGGAGGGATGACAATAACAAAACCTAGTAAGCGTTCTTCTTTTGTGAAATGGCACAAACAGTAGTTTGGCTGCATATCAGCATGATATAACCCTGCCTATGTAGAAGAGGATCTACAGACAGGCTGGAATTCTCTCTTGTTGGTGTTTTACAGATAATTGAATGCTTTGGGATACACTGATGACAGATATTTTAGTATTTTACACCACACTGCAGTGTGTTGAAAAAGTTACTTGAGTATTAATGAGAATTTAAACAAGGATGTTTAAGAAGAGTTTAGAAATAAGAATTCTAGTAAGCTAACAGTTGTCTTCTAGTGTACATTAAAAAAAGAGGTTAAAAGAGGCATTTTATGCCCAGAAAAAAAAGTAAATATGTACAAATGTTTATACTTATTTCCAGTTCTTGAATTTAAATATATTTTTCTCATGCAAACTCTTAAGATAAATAATTGTTAGAAATGACAGATAAGTACTTGTTAATAGTCACAAGAAAAGTTTTGTTTTAAATATTATTTACAAGTAAACAAATGATAAAGAAATTTTTTTTTAAAATGTGGAGCTTAATAAAGATATTTGAAGATATTTTTAAGGATGGACATGAAGACTGGATGTAGAGGGAGATGTAGTAGATGAAATATTACCCACAACACAGGAACATTTATGTATGTGATTTAAGACAGTCATTTGCCTGCCTGGAAATGTAAATTTGAGGCCACTATGGCACACAGAGATCAAAGTAGGTTAGAATAGGAATTCAACTTAAACAAAACACATAGTAAGAAATAAGCTTTTGTGAGTCAAAACCAACCCTTGTGTTGAAGCAGTGTCACCTAGACACAATTACCCAGGATCACATCCAGATGGCTTTTGAATACCTCCAAGGCAGAAGACTCAATGACCCTTACAGCAAGAAGGTGTTTGCTAATGTTCAGTTGGAACCCTCTGTGTTTCAGTGTGTGCCCAATGCCTCTGGTCCCGAAACTCTGCACCACTGAAAAGGGCCTGGTTCTGTTGTCTTTATACCCTTCATTCAGATATCTATATACATTGATAAGGTCCTCCCTGAGCCCTCTCTTTTCTAACCTAAGCACTCCGAGATCTCTCAACCTTTCCTCATGGGAGAATTGCTCCAGTCTCTTCATCATCTTTGTGACCTTTCATTGGACTCTGGAGTGTATATCCACGTGTATCTTGTACTGAGGAGCCCAGAATTGTACCCAGCATTCCAGGTGTGTCCTCACCAGTCCTGAGTAGAGGGGAAGGATCACCTCCCTCAGCCTACAGGCAACACTCCTCTTAATGCAGCCCAGGATACCATTACAATTCTTTGCCACAAGTACATGTTGATAGTTCATGTTCAATTTGGTGTCCACCAGGACCCTCGGTCCTTTCCTGCAAAGCTGCTTTCCAGCTGGGTGGTCTTCAGCATATATAGGTGCATGGGATTATCCCTCCCCAGCTGAGGGACATTGCACTTCCCATTGTTGTTCATAAGGTTCTTATCAGCCCATTTCTCCAGCCCATTGAGGACCATCTAGATGACAACATGATCCTTTGGTGTATCAGCTACTCCTCCCAGTTTCATGTCATCATCACAAGACTTCTGGACAACAAAAGCCCTGAAAAAACTGTTCACACAACATTGTAACCAGAGAAGGACAAAGAGAAGACAGAGAATGCTATATTATACCCCAAGATACATGCCTGATAATTGTTTGCCTTGATAAAAAGAGAATGTATAATGATTGTCCTGAAATATTTTGCAATATTAATAAACAAAACAAAAAAAAAGTTGAGTCCTGCACATTTTTAATGAGAATTTATACTCTGAATTAATAAAAACCAGCAGATGCAGAAAAGACCAATGATAGAAATTACCTTCTAAAAACTACATATATCTGAAACTTAAATGTTTCTGTCTTTATGCTAACAGTATGATGAAGAAATAAAAGTCAAGAAAAAAACAAACAACAAAACAAACAAGATGGATTAGAAAAAAGAGAAAAAGAAAAGGAACTCCATTTTATTTTAATATAATTTAAAACAAGTATTTTTTCTGCTAGTTTATTGACAATAAAAATATAATTTTTAAAGGGTTTGGTTTTGGTTTTTTTAAAAAAAGAAAAATAATATTCATCTTGACACTCTCTTTTTGAAGAATTTGTTCTGCCCGATGAATAAATATAGCAGAATTCTTTATCTAATGCTTTCATGTAATCAGTGTTTTATACAGTAGTTAATTATATATTGTAAAATATGTGTGTGTTCACACTGCAGCAAAGTTTGAACTTTGTGTGCAGTTTATGTGCAAGTATGAGCAAAATAAGAGTAAAACTAAAGGTACAAATGTACAGAGAAGTTACTACCTTGAGAAAAAAAGTTAAAGAAGGTTTTAATACTAATTTTATCTATATTTAAGCATAAGTATTACAAATAGGGCAAGCACACTGAGAATGTTTCGTAGGCTAAAGAGCAAACAGTGATGCAGGCATTTTTTAGAGATGCTAAGTTTAGGAAAAGGGGAAAAAAGAAAGCTTCAATGAAATTCTAGCTAATTAGAAGTACAAGAGCCTTTCATGGTGAATTCAGCATATAAGGATTTCATATTTTCTGTGCTTTGAAAAAAAATTGAATGGAATACTATCAAATGGGACAGGTAAATTAATATGTATAACTAATCATCCACAATGTCAGTAATAAGGACTTCTCTAAATTACTTTGCTTTTTAACCTATTAAACATATAGATTACTTAATCTTAATTGGCAGCTCATGAAGATAATTTCAGATTGCTTTATCTTACGGTTTTTCTGACACTGAAGGTCATGCAATACTTTCACTGGGTAAGTAGTGCTGCAAGGTTTCCTCGCCTTGCAAAGTCAACTAATTCAAAACTTGTTAAATATTGTATAAGTATTTTTGTGTTTGAGATGAATAACATATTGAAACCAAACAAAAGTATGGTTGTTAATTACAAAGCATCTCATTCTTGCGTGTTTTCCTTTCATTTTTGTAGCTAAAAGAATGTCTTAAAAGGATAACAGAAACATACCTGATTGATTTGTTTCCATTCAAGCAGTGAGGCATACACTAGGAGTTACTTTGACTAGGTACACTGTAAAGGACATAAAGCAATTAGTGATATATTAATTGCTTATGAGTGGCTCAGATGAATAAAATATTTTTGGTACATGTGTATATTATCTTTATACATATATTTATGTAGATATTTAAATATATGTATATATAGTTGAGGAAAAATAAGTGCAAATATTCTCTGCCTTCTCTTTACATGGACACTGGTTTGTATTACTTTTGTTTGTCATTTTTGGGTTGTTGTTGGGTTGTTGTTGGGTTTTTTATTCTACAGCTACTATTTGTGAATCTCAGACTCTTGTTTGGATGGCAGAAGAACACATATCAAGCTATGGCTTGGAAAAGGTAAGAAAAGCTTTATATAGGTAAGACATGATCAAAAAAGAATTCCCCCCGTAAGTCAGTAAAAACACCATAGAATCTATTCCTAAAATGAAGAAGAGTGTGAAGTGTTTCCAAAGCAAAATAAGAATCAAAAAAGGATGAAACAATAAGAAGAAAAAAAAAATCAGTCAGGAGTAAAACTATGTGGCAGACTCAAAGGCATCTCTGAACTTGTCAGCATCACTGCCCAGTGAGCTTATGCAGAAACTTGCCTCTGGCTTTGTCAAATGCCACAGATGGAAGAATATCTTCTACTTTTTGACTTTAGGGTTCTTCAAGTGCCATCTGAAAGAGTGCTGAGAGGCAGTTGAATAAACTGAAGAGTGTTCCTACAATTATCTGTAATTCAAAGGTCCAGAGATTTGTTAAAGTAAAAAATCCATTAGAAAAAATGTTTCTGACATGAAAAAGAGATATTGCCTATGTACTAACGTATTTACTGGAAACTTGGTATACTGTATTCAGTCAGCAATTACACAAGGTTTAGTTTTATACATTTCCAAGTAATTACCCATAACCTCAAATGCTATCAGAGACCTACAAAAGTTTGAGATTATAAACTGGCCTATACTTACAGCATATGGAATCATAGAATCACAGTATCATTAAGGTTAGAAAAGACCTCTAAGTTCATCAAGTCCAATCATCAACCCAGCACCACCATGCCCACTAGACCATGTCCTAAAGTGCCACATCTATACACTTTTTGAACACCTCCAGGGATGGTGACTCCACCATTTCCCTGAGTAGCCTGTTATGATTCCATAATGGATCATAAACTCTATACATTCTTCTGTGAAGAGAAAGGACAGGAAAAATGCTATACAACCCTGAGGATTTCCCATGACTTCTGAATTTCAGTTATGTTTTTCTAATTGTCTATGTACATTTGTTACAACACTCTTCCTATAAACTTGATGGTGCCCTTGTCTGTACCTTTACAGGAATGGCACCAGAGGTCTACTTTGGATAAAACAATCAATGGTTCAATGGGCTTACCAAGTCCAAATTAAAACAATGGATTAACTGAGACTGAAGAAAGGATTAAATAGAATCACAAATCAGGCAGTTATACACCAGTGTGCCCTAGCTGCTTTTGTTGACTTAGTTGACCAGAAATGGCACAGTAGATGAAACATGAAAGTATACAAAGACTGCTTTTGTTTGAGCTCCCTCTCTGTCACCAAGGCAGGAACAGGAGATTGCACTGAATACTGAACGCAAGAAAGGAGATCTGAATATATGAATATATGCTGATCAAATAATAGAGATGTGCTTTGACAAAACCAAAATATGCTTTTTTTAAAAAATGTAAATATTTTATATGAATCTTTATATGAAACTTGTAGGTTTTCCAGTGTGGTCTGTGGAAAATGTTACATCAGCTTGATTTATAGTTTCAAGATCACCAGTCTTTCTACTGATCTCCAGCATTAAGGCTCTTCCAAAGGCATTCCTAAAGACAGGGTAAAGAACTCAAATAAAAACAAATGATAACTTAGCATGGTCTTCTCTGTAGATAGTGCCATATGGAATGTGCTTCTCAACAACAGGAGTGAACTAAAATCTTATGAACCTTAAGCTTAAAACCAGTTAAAGATTTAATTATGCACAAAAAGAAATGAATAAGAAAATTTTCTTTTGAAGGCACTAGCTAACTTACTAGTTTGAACTTTTATGTACACAGACATAAATTGTGTTTTTATATATGTATATGTACACATGTGCAGATGAAAATCGCTAGGAGAATGGACAATTTTAATACTAAATGGAATGATTACTAAGCATTCTGGATCATCTCAACAGACAAATGATTATTTTGCTTGCAGAACTTTTTTTTTCTTTATAATGGAAAATTAAACTATTTAGTGGGAACATGTTCCTGGTTCATTTTTCAGCTACAATTTTAGGCAAAAATATTAAATATGGGAAATATCTTGTCAACAAAGAAAAACACATTAATGTGAAACCTACATTCAAATTGTAATACTTCATTTAGAAGGGGAAGGAAAAAGAGAGAGGAGAGGGAGAGGAGAGGGAGAGGAGAGGAAGAGGAGTAGTTGCAATTGCATGGGACCTATGATGATCATCTAGTCCAGATGCCTGACCAATTCAGGGCTGACCAAAAGTTAAAGCATGTTATTAAGGGCATTGTCCAAATGCCTGTTTTTAAGGCACTGGCAGGCATGGAGCATTGACCTCCTGTCTAGAAAGCCTGTTCCAATGTTTGACCACCCTCCTGATAAAGAAATACTTCCTAGTGTCCAGTCTAAAACTCTGCTGGTGCAGCTTTGAGCCATTCCCGTATGTTTTGTCACTGGATACCAGGGAAAAGAGCCTCCCTCTCCACTTCCCCTCCTCAGGAAGCTGTAGAGAGCAAGGAGGGGTCTCCCCTGAGGTTCCTTTTCTCCAAATTAGACAAACCCAGAGTCTTTAGTCACTCCTCATAGGACATGTATCCCAGCCCTTTTAATGGCTTCGTTGTCCTCCATTTTTCTTGGGAAAATTCTGAAGAAAAAGAAATTGGTTTTAAATTTACAAAATTTCTGGTGCTTATTTGATTCTTCTGATTTTCTTTTTTTATTTATTTTTTATATTTTAGTTTTTTTTCCAAATTGGAAAGCAAAGTAGGAAAAATTTGTCTAGAGCTTAATTGTTTCGGAGTTTTGCTAGCTATGTCTGTAAAAAGAGTGCTCTCTGAAATATCTCCCAGCTGATCCAGATTGCTTTTTCTTTCCCCTTTTCTTTGGTTCTTTCCCCAACCAATGCATTCATTCCTTGTCACCTGACAAACCTGTTGTTTTTTGTCAGATTACCTACAGTGGATTACCTACATGAGCTACCAAGACAAGACCCAACACCCAGGCAGCATTCACTAGTAAACTTGCTCTGTGACTTTTCCTTAGGACTCTATGAGTTATTTCTTCACTATATGAAATACAAAGTATAAAGAAATAATGTTTCCACTGCTTATTGACATAGCTTAGAGGTGCAACTACTATGTCAGGCCAGTTTATTACGTTTGTTATGATCTTAGCTTGTAAAGAAGAATGCATTTTCTTAATAAATGCGCTGTAAATAATGAATATCCATTAGCAACATTAATAACATTTCTAAAGCTTAATTTTTTAATGTTCAGCCATTATACAAACTTTTACACACAAAATGAGGGTTAGAAACTTTCATTCTATTAAAATCATAAACATTGAAACAGAAACCGTTTTCTCCCTACTTACACCAACTCTCTAAAAGAAAAGGAAGTTCATATCATTGGAGCCATATTACTGTTATGCATCTAAATCTCTTTTTCACAAACACTTACTAAAAACCCTAAATAGGAAGCCCCGCTAAGTGTTCCTATCTATTGTTTTTTTATGTTGTTTTTATTAAGATAGTTTTCAGAGTCACAAAGACTTGAAATAAAACAGTATGAAGCACAGAAAATGAAGTTTGTAATTAGTTTTACTGTACATTCAGGTAAAGAAAGTACTGTTTAAGCTGCTGTTTATCTCTAAGCAAGAATTTAATTAATAATAAGACATTACCTTAAAATAAATGTTAAGACATCATAGTCTAGAAAGTCTAGTTAAGGAACACATAATTCAAAGTGATCAAGAGTCTGTTGATTTTATGTGTGTTTTTTGTTAAATCTCTGTTTCAATTTTTGTTAATTGGATGGACATTACTAATTTTTAATCACTTGGATTGTAGAAAAAGTCAAGTTTTACAGCTCACTTAAAGTACCAAAGAAACTTTAAGTGTAGAAAATCTTGTACTTTCAATCAATTTGAAGCTGTACTGCATAACCTAAGACTGCACAAAAAGTAGTATAGTTGAGTTTGTCATTCAGAGGCCAAATCTTAGTGAGAATCTCCACAATGGCAGTCACTAAATACCATGTGGCTTTGCCATGCAACTCAGTTCACACTATTTTCCTGAGTTCAAATTTAAAATGAGTTTTCTGCCCAGGCAGTTTACTAAATATTTTGTTGCAAATTGTCTGTACAGTAACAGTAAAAGTGAAACTTTAGTTTAAAATTAAATCTTTTTTTTTTTTTTTCTATTTTTAAGGGCTGGCTCTGCTGCTGGTATTTTAGTGAGAACGCTAGAAGAACTGCTGTGGGTCAGACTAGAGGTCCATTTAGCCCAGTACATCACCTCTGAAAGTGGCCAAAAGCAAATGTCTTGAAGAAAAGAGCAACATGGGGCAGATATATACGCAGAAATATTTTTACTCCCTTTAAAAAATAAATTGGTGTCAGTTTAAATAATTCACTGGAAAGAATCTCAGTTTGAAAGGAAGAAATCAGAAACAAGAAAAAGTATGACAAACCTCTCTTCATGCCAGCCTACTTCTGAAGCACCTGTGAACTACCTAGTTCAACCTCTCACTAGGAGAAAGGGAAGATGAAGTGATTCAAGTGGCCTGTTGTCTACCTCCAGCCATCAGCATTCAAGGACAAGGCAGCAGGAGAAAGGACTGCTGCAAATAAGACTTGTATAGCAGCCAGCAAAGAAAGACAATCAGAATTCATCTGGCTCAGTTACTTTTCTCCTGCATTCACAGTTTTTCATTTAAAAATGGCTGTAAAAGAGTTTGGATCAGAAAAGACAGACAAGTTACACATATGCAATGTCCAATCACCATTCAGTAAGTAATTTCAGTAGCATCCACCATAAAGAGATGATAGGAATCTAGACGCTGGCTGTTTGAATAGCATTTAGATTTACATATAGATTCCTTAACAAATATGACTATGTGATATACTGGAGATCTAAAAACGGTGTTTCACATTTTCAGTCATTATGTCCCAAATTATAGCCTTTGTTTTATCTGTGCTGCTCTAGTGTTATCCAAGGTATAACCTGACCTTATTTATCCAGTGATAATTCCCAGTTAGTTGCTTTCCAGGTGCAAAGATCATTGGCCTCCTTTGAAGTAAGAGCTCAACAGCCCTTGAATATACACCAGAGTAGATAGATGTCAGAAGGAGAAAGATTTTTCTGTAGTTTCTCACCTGCATAACAGAGGATGTCAATTACAACAATGTTAACAGCTGGTACTATGTGTGCATAGATTTGTAAATTATAATTACAGTTTCAAGGCTGAGAAATGACTGCATGATAATGAATCTGGAGTTCAGGAAACAATGTTTTCACACGACAGTGATTGTGTTTCCAGGACAATTTTCATTTCAAATGCATCTGTAAGATGATAAATATGTCTTTATTCTTACTAAGAAGCTAAATTAGATCCAAAAAGTCAATTTATAGTCAAAGACAAATCATTAAAGGAGAGTGCTGAACAACCGTAGGAACAAAATTGTCAATAGCAGCAAGAGCTAATCAATTTAACATAGAATTGAGACTTGTAAGTAAGGTTGGTTATAAGAAAAAATTCTCCCTATATTCTCCATCAGATCTGCAACACTGAAAAGAAACTTTTCACTGCTGGATCGCTTGGCATCATGAGATACCTGTCTGAATCTTCTTTGCTATTACAGAAAGGAGCTGTTGGTAAAAATAAGAGCTCAAGTCAGAAGTTGGAAAGAGAAATAAACCTTGTTTGTACAGCCTCAGTCCTATGTGACTTATTTCTAACAGATAGGATACTTTTTAGAGTAAAGAAAAATTTCTAATAGACTTCAGCTATGAAAACAAGTTCCCTACATTATTCCAGTTATTTAACGAGGCAGAGTAAAAGATGGATACATTTTCAAGCAAGACATGCATTAAATAAAAAGTTAATTCAAGTCTGCAACCAATATAAATCCCAGCATTGTTCTTTGGATTTGACCATTCAGTAGTTGCCCTTTATGAAAGCAATTTCTATATCTTTTTTCGAATACAACACTTAGATGCACACAAAATGTCAGAAGCCATACATCCTTAGTTACTTGGTATTAAGACAGAATTAGCAGTAAGGTTCATGTACTGTATAAAGTTAATATCCCCACAGACATTTTAACACAGCTGGTGTATCTGTGATTCAATTGAAAGATATAATGATTGAAAGATAATAGTGTAAAATTAGTCTGCCTTGCCACAAAACTGATGGAAATTTAAAATTCAGTTTATTGCACATATGTCTCTTTTTCCGCATTGCAGCACTTTTAAAAACCAAGAAAACAATGATACAGTGACACAGGTGTTTTTAAAAGAGACCTTGAAACAGAAAAATAGGAGCTGGAAGACAGGAATGGGGAGAAAAATGAAGCTCCCATAATCCAAGGGGAAATGATTTGTGACCTGCTATACCACTTAGACACACACAAGACTATGGGGCTGGATGGAATCCACCCAAGGGTACTGAGGGAGCTGGCAGAAATGCTCACCAAGACATTTTCAATAATTTTTCAACAGTCCTGGCTAACTGGGAAGGTTCCAGTTGTCTGGAGGTTCACAAATGTGACACTCATACCCCCAAAAAAGCTGGAAGGAGGATCGGGGGAACTATAGGCCTGTCAATCTGACCTCAGTGCAGGGGAAGGTTATGGATCATATAATCTTGAGAGCCATCACATGGTGTGTACAGAAGAACCAGGCTGATCAGGCCCACTCAGCAAGGGTTTATAAAAGGTAGGTCCTGCTTGACTAAACTTATGTCCTGCTGTGACAAGGTTACCAAATTAGTAGATGAGGGAAAGGTTGAGGATGTTGTTGATGTAGACTTTAGTAATGCCTTTGACACCATTTCCCACAGCATTCTCCAGTAGAAACTGGCTGCTCATGACTTCGATGAGTGTACCCTTTGCTGGCTGTATTGTTAAGCCAAATTAGAGGCGGTGAATGGAGTTAAATCCAGCTGTAACAAGTAATGTAACAAGTGGTAACAAGTGATGTTCCCCAGGGCGCAGTATCAGGGCCAGTTCTGTCTAACATCTTCATCAATGATCTGGACAATGTGATCGAGTGCATCCTCAGTAAGTTTGCAGCTGACACTAAGTTGGGTGGGAGTGTTGATCTGCTTGAGGGTAGGGAGGGTCTTTAGAGGGACCTGAACAGGCTGGATTGATGGGCTGAGACCAATTGTATGGGATTCAATAGGCTAAGCTCCGAGTCCTCCACTTGGGTAACAACAACCCTATGCAATGCTACAGGCTTGGGGAAGAGTGGCTGGAAAGCCCCCAGAATCTGGGGGGTGCTGGAGCATGTCCAAAGAAGGGCAATGAAGCTGGTGAAGTGTCCAGGCTACAAGTTTTATGAGAAGCAGCTGAGGAAACTGGGGTTGTTTAGCCTGGAGAAGGCTGAAAGGAAACTTCATCACCATCTACAAATACCTGAAAGAAGGCTGTAGTGAGGTGGGGATTGATCTCTTCTCCCAAGTAACACGCGACAGGACAAGAGTAAATGGCCTCAAGTTGCACCAGGGGAGGTTTAGCTTGGATATTAGGAGGAATTTCTTTACTGAAAGGGTTATCAAACACTGGAACAGGCTGCCCATGGAAGTGGTTGAGTGACCATCCCTGGAGGTATTTAAAAGACATGTAGATGTGGTGCTTAGGGACATGGTCTAGTAGTGGACTTGGCAGTGCTAGGTTAGTGGTTGGACTTGATGTTAAAGATCTTTTCCAACTTAAATGATTATATGATTCCTTGATTCTATGAATTCAAATTAAAGTTTTAATATCCCATAATAAACTAATGTGACCCAAAACCTCCTCCCTGTACAATCTTTGGACTGCAGCACCATATTTAACTTCATAGGCTGAACTCATAACTCAGTGAAATAAATATATTAGGTGTTAGATAAAACACAACAATATAATTTAAGCATCCTGATTTTTAGTTCTCTTTCTTGTTACATAATTCACAGATTCTAAGAAAGCTCTTAACTAAGAAATTGTTATAGCACATGTGGCCTTTTTGTAACGAAGTTGGGAAATTTTTTTCATAGATCTTTATGGCAGGCTAATAAACTGCTGCAATACAAAGTCTAAGGACTACAATAGTCTGAAAAGGGATTCATCAAAGTATTTTATTGTCTTGCATCTGTTCAACAGTGCCATAACTAGTATGCTTTTTTAAGAATATATTGATACTATATTAAATTAAAACAATTTCAGCATCTTTCATAACTTGAACAAATGCAAAATAACAAATGGAAATTTCCATGTTTTACACTCTAATAGACTTTCCTATTTTTTCTAAATAATATTAAGTTATGTATAAAAGTAAAAGTTAAGTTTAATGTTATTAATTTAGTCTTTATTTTTCTAAATAAAGCTTGAAGAAGATGCTGTTATTTGTAGGAACTGACACTAAGATTAGTATTATTTTTGATATTCATTTCTGTGATTTTTTTTGTAAAAAAAAAGTTTAAAAAGTGAGTACTTAAATGTGTTACCTCTCAACATTGATTAATAATGTCTTCTTGCTTTAATAATATGTACTATATAGATGTATTTATTCCTCTGTGAGCAATCCATGCTGTTCTATACAAAAAAATCATAGTAGATGTGTGAAGAAATGCACGCATATTTTACCTTTAGAAGAAACTAAGATATCTTTCACAGTCTTTCTACTGAAAGTGATAAAGATCTTGTCAAATACAATATTCATAAGTCTTGACTCATTGTATTATTTCCAAGTCCTTAAAATTAGTCACAAGAATCT
Organism: Mesitornis unicolor; assembly: GCF_000695765.1. NCBI lineage: Eukaryota > Metazoa > Chordata > Aves > Mesitornithiformes > Mesitornithidae > Mesitornis > Mesitornis unicolor. The sequence goes on from NW_010168284.1 coordinate 17,548, forward strand.
AAACTATGTGTAAACAAGTAGTATTTTTTCTTTTGTCTTAAACAATTATCTGACTAAATCACAGTATCAATTTAAACTAAAGCATTTATATAAATCCTCCCATGAACATACATACACTTTCTATCATTACAAAAATAAAAGCACAACATATATAAAAGTAAAAAAAAACCAACCTTTCACTCATGTGTTGTTGATTAAAACTACCTGAACTTATCTTTCTTAGGAAATCTCACCAAATATGCAATCCATTTTCTTCAGCTCTTCTCCTGCTTGATTTGTGTTTCTAAGAAAGTAAGTTTTACTGCACATATTGCATGCATTGAATATATTTTATATATTCTGCAAATATTCATTGAAAGAAAGTGACTGGAACAGGAAAGATTTAATCTTTATTCTCTAAGTTCTTTCACAGTCAGTGACTCAATAAAGCTTAACTATCAAAAATTAAGAAACCAACAGAGATCAACCTGTCTATATTAATAAGATAACTGCAAACATTTATAAGCATGATATTTTAACAAACATAACTACTTAGAGTGATGAAGGAGTTTATATAAAGAGGCTGACCTTTCAGGTAATTTATTTGTTGCAAGGTACTTGGTCTGCTGAGATGTGTCTACCACTTAATCCTTGAGGCCATGGCTACTACTTAGCACCCAGTCTTCATCTCCAGTCCTGAAATCTGTGTGACATGCTCCTCCTTTGTAAGGTACACTTTGAAAATTCACTTCGTTAAGACAGTAGCCTGCCCATGTGGAGCAGATTTCAGAATTGAGGCCCTTCCTGTCAGTTTTTGCTACTAAAATGTTTTTTGGTTGCTTACCTAGAATGATATAGTTATCTCAGTAATCTGAGATACAATTATTAGTAATACGAGTAATAGTGTATAAACATATGTATATACATAATAGTGTATATACTTATATATATATATGTGTGTGTGTATATATACATATATTGTGCAATTATTGGTGGTAATGTAAAATGTTTCCTCTTACCACTGGGTTAAACAGATTTCCTAACAGAAGTCTTGCTGGAGAAGAGACTATATAGCAGACATGGGATCCAACTTGATCCAGCACGAAGTCTGTTTTCCAGACTGTGCTGGCAGAGGAACTGGCACTGTAAATCAAATAATTTTAGAGCCTGTGGACACAATGTTAGAGGTTGATAAAAAAAATAAAACCAACCAACAAACAACAAAATAATCTCCCTATGTTTCTTATTAATCATGTGGAAAAGTAAGAGGCTAGGAAAAAGCAATCAGATTGTCACAGAGGAAGGGAGCACTTTAGTTGTTATACTTGAGGTGGTGTTCAAGGAGGACAAACCAGCCCATCTGCATCTTTACCACCTGACAGACACAGAGGCAACTTACTGCTGTGCTAGCCTGGGGAAATGGCCAAAGAAAAAGATGCCTACACCAAAAACAAACAAACAAACAAAAAAGGCTTAACAAGGAAAAAGCAGCCTGGTACTTCAGTTTCTCTGTGAATGGGATACTAGCATCCCATACTCATCCATGCTGATATATTAACTTCTTCAGACCTTCAGGTATTTTACAATATCTTTTTAAGTGAGAAAAGTGTACATGTTCTGCAGGTTTTGCCAAAATGTACTCCTAAACCAAGAGGCTAGGTTTATTATATACCTATATATCTATGTAACAGGACTCAAAGATAAAAGGTGTTTAACTGAGATACTGGTCATCTTACAAAGTATTTGCCTATTGTTAAAACTCTTCATGGTGCCTTTAACCGAAATCTTACAGAAAGGGAGAAAAATACCCAGTATGTTCCTTTTCTTTAACTCATTTCACTATTTAGTAAGGCTCAGTAAGACATATCTCAAAGTAATATAAATATATAAATTTGAAAAATCTAGTGCAGATAAAAGTCCATTCTATTGACAAATAATGAAATTCATTTCAAAGCTATCACAAAGCTTGATGTGTCCCCCACCCCTCCTATCAGCTGATATTTTTCCCATATTTGTCTGTCATTTCTTTCTCTTAAGAATCTAGGGAACTCTCTGGGCTTAGACTTTAATATTAGTAATCTTATTAATCTTCTAAACTTTCAGAAGCCTTGAGTGTGAAAACAACATATGGCTGTGCAACAGAGCACCTCTGGAGATTTTATTCTCTTCGAACAGCACATAAAATCTTATGTTGTGTTCATTCTTATTCATTGCTTGTCTGTCCATATTTTAACCCTGCAAGTTTCAAGGTAGTCTAATTCATTATGTTTTATTCGGTACCATCTGCACCTTACGGATTGTATTCATGGAAAATTAAAATCTCCTTTCACAAGGGCAGTGTATAGGTGTTATCACAGTAACAGATCTATTCCTGCAATGAACAGCAAGATACGTGACTATTTCTTTGACCAAGGCAGTCACAACTTTTCCAGACTAATAAACTGCAATTAATATATAACACTAAGTATTCAGTCAGGATTATGGTTCCTGATACCTAGGACAAAAAATGCAATTACAGTCAGAGATATTTTACAGTCTAATGACCCACTCTTGCAATTTATTAAACAAGGGAGGACCCTTGTTTATATTAGGTGATTAAAGCATGACACTACTGAATGCAGAATCCCATTTAAAAATTATATCGAGAACATTAAGGATGCATAGTTAAGCATGCATGTCATTAAAAGCTAGTGCTTTATCAATTTTTAATAATAAATGGAAACTATATAGATGTATATTGCATACAAAAGACATTAAAACAACATTAAGGTTGCAAAATCAAACATTCAAAAGTTAGGGAATGACAGACTTAATTAGCTCTCCTATGCATAAGTATTATGATAGTTTTTCCTCTACAACACATAGGAAGTCTGTAACAGCCAGGAAGGACTACAAAAACCTAGTGTTCATTGGTTTAAACTTAAAGGTTGAGCTATAGATGCCAAACTTTTTCTTTCTACGGTCTTCTTATTTGTACCCTTTTCACAGTATATGCAATCCTGCAGAAAAAGTGACTATGATCAAGTACAGGTAAAGACAATCTTTCCTAGAAGAAAACCTTTGTAGCAGCTGGTAAGATGGTAAGCTGGGAAAGATAATATAGCAGGATAATACTGAATAAGGCATAGTTATATCCCTGTCTCAACTTGTGCCTCCATGAGAATCATGATCTTTCCCCAAATCTTATTAGACCTGTAGAAACCCTTGTGACCAACCAGTGTTTCTGTAATACTGAAGAGATACAATAAATATTTCTCAAAAGCACATTGACAGACCACATTCATTCTTGGAAGAAGCCATTAGTCCTTATTAACTAAAACAAAGAAGAAACACATTTTCAATTTAGCCCTGTTATTGAAATATGAGGATTTTTTTTCATCAAAAAGGTTGATGCTGTCTCTAGTCTGTTACGAATTTTCAATCTGCATCACAAGGGATGATTTCAAACACTGATGAGAGTAATTATAGAAAGAGGGAGTCAGAGATGATCATTCATTGCCAGAGGAGAAAATATTATTTAGAATCATAATAGCAATTATGATTATTTAGATCAGCCCTCTATACAAGTCTTTTCTGTTTAGCTGCAAGCTAAGAACAAAACACAAAGGGTGTACACAGATATCACACACTTGTTTATTCTGCTGTATTCTTTGTAAGTATTATTAGTGTTGAGAAAAACAGACATGTTTTTTAACTGGACCACTCTCATGCTTGATTTGATGGCCAAGATCTTGAGTTCCTTGACTATTCTAAGTATGTTTGTATCCCTTATGGTGGGGGGATCACCAAGAAAGTACAAACCTCTGCCGCGCATATATTTTTTAAGGAGCTAGCAATTAGAACAGTTGCAGGGTGGTTTTTTTTCTTTGTCTTTATGCTAAACACATTAGAACCTACCTTGTCAATTACTGCCACTGAAACACCTAGAGGCATAAAGAGTCCAGTATTGCTCAAACACCATGGCACAGCCATCAAAAGATGTAACTCCAAATTCATATACTAAAAGAAGTTTCAAGTAAAATAAAACTATTTTAAGGTATCACAAATGAATGTATTAAAGTAATAACTCTTTCAGGAGAATTAATATAATGTCTAAGTTCTTTATTCACTTCATTGTGCAGAGGAATTAACATAAGCTTTGAAACATGGCCTAAGTAGAAATTAAATGAAAACACCAGAATGTTTAATGGACATTTTTATTGCTTTATTTCTTTTGTTGTCATACATTATTATAAAATCACCCATATATGCTTTCATTTGCTTTGTATTTCACCTTCTACATCACAAACTTCATCAAAGATCAAAATAATGGATAAAACAACAAAACTCTTGTACCTTTTCAATAAATAACTGTCACTGGATATCTAAATAAAGTCACAATTCATCTCATTCATAGTAATTTCAGCCCTTAGCAGATGTGCGCTTTGAACAAATTTATTTGTCCTATGAATAAAGATTAGCACTCTTCCATTCAACTCTGTTGGAGAGAACATTATTCTACAGTAAATTGACACGAAATTCAACAGTGGGGATATTTAAAATAAAATTGACCAGCTTCATTGGCTACATTTTCAAAGCACCACATGGGAAGGATTCATACAAATACTGTTAATAAAAACCTTTAAAAATGTGCACCTTTATCTCAGTTTTTAAACTAAAGATCATTTCTAACTTCTGTGAGTGAGGAAATGTAAAAGATGGAATTAAAATGAAGCTTTTAAAGTTAAAAATACTCAACCATGTCCAGTTAGGCTATGAATCTGTAATCTTCCTAGCTAGGGACTAAATATTAGTACTGTGAAGGAGGCACTCAGAAGTCAGAAGACTGGCAACAATTTGGGTGTATTTCTGAGCTAGTTATAATAATGGCTCGATAGGTAAATGAGTAATGGAAGAATAAGAATAATGAAACAACAGGACATTAAATTTTAGATATTGTTAGACAGCATTCAACTTTAGCAAAGGTAGCTGTGCCTAACAGTTCTCCCACTTCTCCTTGTGATTTAAGCATTATCTCTGTTATACCTGGATGAAAAGCAGGTAGTGAAGTAAAACCTATTAAAAACTCAATGATAGCTGAAAATGGAAGCAAAACTATACATACCAAAAGTGACAGAGCATAGCTTCCAAAAACCATACTTATTTTAAACCCCAAGGACTTCTATCTTTATCCATATCCACTGGCTTTTCTGATCAATAGCAGGTGAAAAAAATCTTCCATCAATAGCAGCCTGGAATGTCAAATACAGTTTTGCTGGATACTGAATTGCCCAGAAAAAAAAAAAAGAAAACCAACAAACCAAACCTTTATACCTTTATGACTTGAAGGCTGTATTGGACTTGTAAATAAGGTTAGAACTCCTGAAAAAAACCAAAAGGTGTTTCAAAGTGAAAGTGCACATAAAGAAGAGGAAAACGGGAAAACAGGAACATTATCTTGGCTTTCTGGACAATATCATATCTTTATATTAATACTAGATTACAGTCAAGGAATGAGGCTTTATCATCAAAGACCAGCATATTTTCATCTCAGGCACCTATAGGCTATTGTTTTCTCTGTTACACCTTTTTTTAACAAATAATTTATACTGCCAGCCCCAAAGAATAGGAACGGGGGCGAATAACCAACAAATCAGTAAACCAAATCAAACAAACAAAAAACAACCCACAAGCTTGATTTCTTCACATTTTATTCCAACAGTGATTTGTAATAATTTCAAAATAAAATGTGTATCCCTCACAAGATTTTTAAAGAAATAGTAATAGTGGTAGTAAAAATAATAATATAATAAATTAATTTCGTATGTCTCTCAGTCCTGATCAGGGGAATAAATGCGAGAACCATTCATGATCACTTACTATGCTCAGAGGGTCTATAGTCATTTATGATGGTTTTTAATTATATTGTTGATGTGAAGAATGAGAGTAACTGATATTAGTTTTTTAATTAATGTTCATATTTCCTGCTGGCTATTATTTTGTCTGACTTTCTGGAGTTAAATCAAAATTACTTCTAGCACGATTATATTGTGATTAACAATAACATACCATCTAGGAAAATATCCTGTGCCCACAGAAGAATAGTGAATTTGCTAGTTTTATAATCACCAAGCTCACAGAAGGGTTGGTTATTTTTGACCATGAGGGGAGAAAGGGGAACCTGGGATCAAAATGTGTGACTGATAACACTGCCTGGCACACGTCTGCTACAGGAGGGCAACCAGTTTCTCTAAGGGACATGAGTACAAAGCAGCCAAAATGTCCACCCAGGCAGTTCATTGCTGTATCTGCACACCACATTAAAAGCTCTCTCAGATACTATAAAGTATCAAGACTAAATGCTGCAGAATTGCTGGTGGGTTTGTTTACCTTGTTTCTATCTGTAAGTGACCCCATGCTAGGCTAAACAGCTCCTAGTACCAAAGTCACCTTGTGTCTACAGAAATTTTAAGTAGCTTCTACTCTGCACTGCAGTATGGAGTACAGCTAGATCTGATAATACAGACAAAAGAAAAGTATTTTGTCTTCTGACCACAACTTAGTTGGCTTAGAGGAGCCAAATATAACACATTGTTCCAGGAAAAGAGAAGGTTTAGGGAAGACTGAAGTGAAAAAATAATTGTTGTAACCTTTCTGTCTGCTTACTATCTAACCAAGGTAAATTAATATTGATTTGTTTTGGGGGAAAAAAAAAAAGAAGGCTGTTTTGACTTGCATTGTTTTCCAGACCCAGACTAAAGAGAAGTTTTTTACAAAGGATTACACACCAAGGAGGTGTCAGCACTGCTATGTGCACATGACCACTCATATGCACTTACCATTCCTGTATCCGTCAAGTGTTATCTTTCAACTGTCCAGCTCAGGTTATCTAAATCCACATTTTACTTACATATGTTGCCGTGTGACATTAAGATTTCTCTTCCCTCCTGACTTTCTCAGGTATTCTTTTTACTAAGGATCTGCTTATCTGATCAGAGCAAAGATCTGCTTGAGCTGGGTCCTCTGGCTGATTCGTGTATCTATGCACAGGAGCAGTCATTCAAATAGATGTTCAAATGCCTTTTAGGTACTTCTGTGGCTGTCCTGGATAAGCATGGCAAAATCATGTGAGATATGATGAACTGTTACCCTGTCCGTCTGTGGCAGATGCACCCACCCTACTAAAGGCCTGAGAAAGACCCAACAAAAAACAGTGCTAAAGTTTCTGGCCCTGGTGGCGCCAGGACTGCCTGCCCCTTCACAGCTCATGTCTGGAACACACAGTGGGGATCAAAGGCGGGAAAGTCGGGGTCCTCAGCCAGTAGGGGGTGACACAACCATGTATTGACCACAGATCAGATTTGACCAGGGTATAAATGGGGCCCCACCGGAGGACTCATTTGAGTTGGTCCTCCTCGGAGCAGCAGGTCTGCAGTTGGGGACTCTCCCCTTGAGTTGAGATGCCACTTAAGGTAACTTCGCGAGATTGAAACTCCCTTTTTGGTGAGTGAGTGCACATTTTGGATCTTTTGGCCAAAACTTAAGAATTCTTAACTTAGCCGTGTCTGGTAATATTCCCAACCAGCATATCGAACCTGTATTTGTTGAATGTCAGTGGGATGTTGTTTTGGTGAATGAAGTTTTGTCTGCTTCATTTCAATTGCAGATTAAAGCTTGTTTGAGTTCATTATCTGTGTGTGTGTAGCCATTTTGGTGCGATTCCGTGACACCGTCTTACACACTAGCTCCTGAAAAAGAGAATTGCCTTCATATAGTGAAGAACTTTCAACTACCTGTTTCTGTCTTCAGAAATGTGTCTGTTGATACAAATAGTGGCATCTAGAATATAAGCTTTCTGAGATGTGCTGAAACTGTTACTGAGTGCTTCTTAAAAGAGGCGGTGAGCATGCCTACACAAGGGATGCCTTCACTTCTTTTTACTGGGCTTAATGCGTGGTAAAGACAAGGTGAGGAAGTTAGGAAACAGTTAGCAGGTGCTAGAATCAGTAACAGTATGACACAACCCCAGCAAACAGCCACTCAACGGAAAGAAATGGTCAACTGGCTGAACAATCAGTTTTCCATTTGGGATTTACACATGACTGAACACTTATCTCTCTAAACAGAAAGTCTGCAGTGTCTGACTGCAGTTGAAACTAGGCTGGGAACTGCAAGCAGATCCTAGCTCCTACACTGCAGAAGTGCAGCTGGGGTGTGTCCCTATTGCTGGAAAGTCCCTGGACCCAAGAATGCAAGATCATTAAGAAATGCTACATATCTTTTCATATGAGATGACATCTCACGTCTGTTTTAAAATACGGATTCTTCTGCACACTTAAAGTAGCTGATCTACCCAAGGTTTCTTGTTTTCATTTTACTTAGTTAGTTATAGGACTGCTGGTTATGGTAAGGTGTACTTTTTTGCCTAGTTAGTTTTATGGGTTATGTTGTGCAAAAGGAGATTTATTTGCTCAAGTAAGTATCTATTTAAATGCAACCATCCCTGCTTACTTATCTGGGACCATGACATACCACTTTATTGTACTTTGTCAATTTCTTTCTGTTTTCTTATACTTGTAAAATATTTCTGGTATAGCTATGATTTCTCATTTCCTTAAAATAGACTAGATAGCAAAAAAAAGATTTAAACAAAATAAAGTTTTACTAAGCTCATAAATACAGATAAAGACTAAAACCAAAAAACTAAGGCCTTCCAGCCACCAAAGGAAAGAAAATTAGCTTTTTATGTTATCTAGCAATCTGGTAGATTTAATCTGGAAAAAGAGAGAACTGTGAAATCAAAGTTTAAATAAAATCAGAGGAAACTTTATTGATCTGTCTGTTTTTTGTCTTATGTGTTTGCCACGTAGGGACTAAATGAGAGGAAATTTTTTGCCACCACCATTGTCAGAGCTCTGGAAAACTCAAGGCGCTTGTGAATATGTCAGCAAAGTGCTGGTGGAAAAGTGGCCTGTTCATAGAATCATAATCATAGAGTGATGTGGGTTGGAAGGAACCTTTAAAGATCATCTAGTCCAACCTCCTTGCCACAGGCCTGATGGATAATTTGGAAAAGGTTTCAGAAGAGTTTTACAAGAAAGTCATAAGCAGCTGACCTGACAAGGCCCATCCTTAAAGGGAGGCAGCCACTGGTGTAGGGTCCTCCATTGAGCCTGCTGTGGTTTTAGAGCTGCAGGTGGCCAGAGAAGACCAGTGCCCTAATCTAGGGAGGCATTGCAAGAATCTCTTCTGGCCTTTTCTTGCTTTCCAAATCCTTTTGCCATCCATGCTTCTCTGCTCCTACTCTTCTTCAACCTCCAGCAGCTTCCTGAATTCAGAGCATCTCATCCTGTATTCTGAAGGTTCATAGTCTTGAGCTCCAAGGAGTCGTCATCATCAAGGACCTGTAAAAGAGTTTATTTGGCATTCCTTCAAGAAATATAAGAAATTATTTTCTTCTGCAGTAAGACACCTTTACTATTTTTGAGATACTAACATTTCTAATTTGCTAGATTGGCTGGTTGGAAATAACAGGTGACACATGAACACATTGTGAGCATATTTTTAATTCCTCATCACTTAAATAGGAAAATTGCTAAACTATAGCACATTCATAATGCTGAGTTGTTTTCTTCCATCCTCTTTACTAGCATGTGTTACTACTGAACTATAAATGGAGTTCATCTCTTTTTTTGTACTTTGTATTCTTTTTAATGAAGTGTGTGATACACTTACACCACCATTGCCCCAACTTGTGAATGTCCAGAAGAACAAATTACTTCAAAGTAGTACAGTAATTTCTACTGCAGTTATCAACCAGATGCACCTACTCGGGTATAATTCTTTGAATGCTGAAAATATATACTTGAGTTGACAAAAAAGAGGCTAGTTGGCTGTTTCAGATCAGCTGTCTGATGCATATCTTCAAAAGATATGTGGTTAACTGATGAATAAGAAATGCAAATCCAGGTTAAAGCAACTTGAATTACAGTGAGGAGTAAATGCTGAAGGACATTGAACTGTTATCATTTGGCTAATATCTGTATTTGTGATTTTAATTAAAAATTTTGCTGTGATGATACAATAAACTAGTTGCTTAAACTGTTAAAGAACAAATACGACGATCTCCAAGGAAGATTTCTTTCATTTTGGGAAGGAGTATTATTTTCTGTATAAATAGTAGGATAGTGCAGAGAACACAAAGCCAGAGATGCCTTACAGTGCAGCCAGTCCTAAGGACTGCTGAATATGAGCGCCTACAGAGACATGAAACACCTGATGCATACTCTCAAGAAATACAACAGAAGATTACACCACAACTCCTAAGGCTGCCAAGATAGAGAACTGACCCCTTCTGTTGCACTATTCAGCTCCCATAGTAACTGATTCTGCTTTGTCCCACAATGATAAACTATTCAGTTTAGAAACTATCAATCAACTCTATGATTCACTCCCAAAACACTACATACTTCACCACTGCCTGAAAGAACCACAGAAGACAGAAGAGAGGAAGGAAATGTACAGACAGTAAGACTCACTCACAGTAAGTTCTGACATGGCAAATCGAGTGACATATTACTAGGAAAATGAAAACATGTTTATAGACTATGATATAAATATGAATTGTCATCAGAAGGTGGAATCTGGCTAAACCAATTCCATTCAACAATGAGAAATTCATATGTCAACAACACATAGCCAGGTTATTTTATAGAGTTTTTAGCTATAATGAAGATCAAGAACACTCAGAAAGAGAGACTGCAGTGCATCACACTCCATGGCTGGGTTATATTTTCCAATGACAATATTCCTGTTTCTGAAAGACTGAGAAACTCACTAAAATACTACTAATAATAAACTCTTAACAAAGCAAATGAACTTTAAATACAATTATTGCAAACCTATGTTGGTTCATTCACCTCTGCCTGCCTGTCTTAACTCATTTCAGTGATGCTTGTCAATATATATTTCTGGATCATATATTCGGAAATACTTTTTGTGAATTATTCAGGTGCTTAGTTTACCTTAATTAATAGTAGGATTTGTTTTATGACTCTCAGTCCAAACTTAAGCTAGATTAAGTTTGTCCTTTACTGTCCTTATATGGTCAATCAGCATAATCACTTACAGAGAACAACTCAGCATATTCTACAACAACATATTTGTAACATCCTCTGATAATGTTAATTTCTCTCCATTCTTCTTGAATGAGGCAGACTAAGCAGCTGGTTTAGAGTAGGTGCCTAATGTAGAAGTAGGTGATATTAATCTCAGACTAACAATCTGTAATATTTACAAAACTTTTGAGTAATTGTTTTAAATTTATTGTTTAAACATACATATTTTAACAGTGTTTTTACCATAGCAATTTGAGGTACTATTAAAAATCAGTGAAGTAGAAAATAGCTAGAACTGTATCAATAAAAGTCTCAGCTGTTCACATGACATGAGAAAGGATTTAAAACAAAGACTTTATTGTATTTATTAAAAGAGAATTTCTCAAGCATAGGTGCAAGACTGACCAAAATATGTCTTTAGAACCTGAAAAGTTAAGAAACCCAGAGACTAAAACCTTATTTTTTCTTAAATTCTCTGTCCACTCATATAATACTACCACTTCACATACATACAGCCACTCTTTCTACAGCTTGCACTTGCATCTATTTAAAAAGGTCACTAAATTCACTTTTCATTAAGGTTGAAAGTCATTAATTACTAGATTTGAATTCCAGAAATTACATATGAAGAACCAAAACAACATACAAAAAACACCATAAACAAACAAAAAATAATCCAGACTGCTTAAAACTATAGTAAAATGTGGGAGTTCTCCTCTGCTGGAAGTCACTAACTTTAAAATCATTGTACTCAATAAAAGGTGTAAGATGTATTCTTTGTAAATCTCCATACTATGAAATTACCAAGGAACACTCATGCCTCTAATACTGTGTGGTTTATGGATTGATTATTTCCGACTACACTCTTGACTCTTCAAGATTACACTTGTACACTTAAAACTCACAGTCATGGCTAAACTTCAGTTCTGACTGACAGAACATGAGAATGTTTTCTCCCATAAAACAACAAAACTGTTAGAAAGAAAAAAAGAAAAAAAAGGTAAATTTATTAATAAATTAGATGGAATAGCAAATCAATCTCCTTCTCTCAAATTTTAATAACGAAAATACTGTCTCAGGCAGAAATTAGATAATCAAAATTGTCCATGTATAATAAAATTCTAAGAAAACAAAAAAGATTCTTGGAAGCATATGCAACTAATAGTAGAACTTCTTACCAAATAGGCAGAATCTTAAATCAGTTAGTCAAACATTACACCAACTAATTAGCTATTGGTTTTGAAAATCAAGTAAAACTTGACTAATAAGAGTATATCATATTTTATAACTCATACCATGAGTTATACCACAATGCATACAATCTGATTGTAATTTTTGATGTTTTGTATGTTGGTGCTAAATCACACTATTGACAGTTGTAAGGTACACCTTACTATTAAATACATTATACTGATAAATACACACATATGAAATACGTACATATAAAATCACTCAAGATAAAAGAATCAGGCTTTCACCACAGGTTGCAAAAAGGGAACCTTGGCTCTGCGTCCTCCTCCTCCCCCCTCTCCTTTCTTTCCTTTAACCTACTTTGGTGTTTTTTAAAGTTATTCTACTCAGGTCCCACTCTTTTCTCTGCTGCAGGTCTCTTCTGATGGTTCTGAAGAGTTCCCAGCTCGCTCTCTCTCTTTTGGACTGGAGCTGCAGCAGGGCTTAAGCTTAAGTTGGGGCCAGGGCCACCCACAACTGGGGTCATGCTGATCAGGGCCAATACAAAGAGACAGAGCATCCCTATGCCCTGCACCTCCCTTAAATGCATGAATTCTTAGGGGTGCTGATTGGCTTGGCCGTGGTCAGAGGTGGGTCTGACAAAGGAAGAGGGGGAGCTTTTCAGGTAGTTTCTTAAAGGGCTATCTCCATGGGTCTTCCCCCATTACCAAAAACACAACCAAAAACCCTCACAGAAAACCCAATACATGGTGTACAAGGAATCTACATCTACTTCTATAAGGATGCCTGAGACAGACTTAATGCTGGCACTTGAGAGTGCTTATTGAATCCAACCTCAGGGTCTTCTCTTGGTGACAAGGGTCAATATACAAGTGGTTACACTATTGAAGTCCAGCCCTGCACCGTGAGCCTCTTGTGCTCTTGGCGGTGTCTACTCATATAGTTGTAGTGATAACTCAGGTGAACTACCTCGCCTCTCAGAGAAAAGCAACAGGCTCATATGTTTGTCAACACGTCCTAAGGCTTTGGGGGTTTTATTCTATGGATCTGGGTCTGGAAAACTTAGCACAATATTTGTGTATTTGCTTGCCTTAGGAAATTACATACTAAGACAGACAAGGTGTTTTGTAGTAGGTGTTATGGCTTAAGAGTTAACAGCCTGAAAGGGAAGGACAGGTGGTGTCTGTAGGACCCTGGGGGGTCCGAGATCAGTACTGTTCCCTCCCCTTTCCAGCCACAGTCTATAAAAAACCGAGGAGGCCCGAGGTTTTCGCGGGCTTTCCCCGGTTTTGTGGGCTGCTTCCTGTCGCATCTCGGAGACGGCTGGGGCTACCTCCACGTGCTCGGCAGCATCCACCACCATCTGCTCCCGGCACCACTGCGGTCCCTGGTGACGAGTCACAGCAGTCGCAGCGGCCACAAGGCACTGCTCGGACACTTCCACTCGGGACTACTGGGATCGGGTTTTGTATATCGTTAAATATCCTTTGTCCCCTAATAATTCCCTTTTCCTTTCCCCTGTTGTTTTTCATTGAACTTGTTACAGTCTTAACTTCCAACCTTGTGGGAAGCATCTTTTTCTCTATTCCCTCTTTTTTTAATCCTTCCCCTCAGAGGGTAGGGGACAATAGAAAGAGAATCCTGCTCTCTGAGTCTTAAATGGAGACAGTAGAACAGGTTAAAAATTTGCAGTCTATCTCTACACCACAGTAACTGCTGTTACTCTGCTGAAAAACTGATGGTTTTCCTCTTTTGGACAGTTATTCAGAAGGGAGAGGTTAGATGGGGTGAAGAAAAGGAGGAAGAAAAAGGGGAAGAAAGGGAAGAGGTCCCCAGGAAAAGTTAAATTCTGTGTCTGTGAGGAAAAAATTGTTTTTGAACACAAAGATGTATATGAAAAGCAGCACTACTGAAAAAGTCTTGAGGTAACAGTGAATACCAAGTAAGCTACGATATTTAAAAGACTATACCAGCAAAAAGGAAAACAAAAATAATAACTTTGTTATGATTTTAGGTGCAAACATAGGTGCATCCATCATAGATCAGACATGTATTAGGACCTACCTAAATGGCAGAGTTGTCACTTAGCCCCATAATGCTGAGCTCTGGGCATCTCAGACTTTACAAAATGTGGATAAAAGAAAAGAAAAAGCCAAACTAAGATGCTGAACAATCTGACCTTTGAGGAAGGAATCGAAGAAAGACATAAATTTTATATCTTCTAGCTGATATATTTAAATGAGGGAAATCCTCGAGAAGTGTGAGTATAAAGCAGGAAGAAAAATTACTTACACTGATCCAAGGGGACATAAATACAATAAAAGGAGGACTACAAGGCAACATGCAATTTCCTATCCTTGAAACATGTTCCTCTATAAAGCAGTCTTCTAAACTAGTGGAAGAAAACTCATCACTCCAATAGCTTCACACTACTATCTCTTCTTGCAATATGATAGAAAATTACTACACCAGAAGTAAAATAAATGGCGTTATTCAGCAAAAGAAAAAAAATACAAGTTATGGACAGGACATCTAAATCAAACCTTTAAAAATGGTCTGGACAATATATTACAAAATACATAGAAGGGAATAATATTTTATTGGCAAAGAGAATGATTAGGTGATTGAATGGAATTGACATGTTTCTAATCAGATATGTTCATAATACAGAAATTCTTACATAATAATATCCTTCACTGAAACAAACTAAGATACTATGGACACAGATTTATAACTTCCAAAATCTGAACAGTAAAGCTATTTAGGGCAGGAGAGACTTTTTTTTTTTTAATCTTACTTTAAGACCTACAGTGTCAAGTGAGAAACTCATCAAGCCACCACAGGGACAATAGCAAATATCTAAATATCACATTGAAAAACTATTTGTGCTCTTCAATGGAGAAGTATCCCAGGAAATAACACTTATCCTTTTAAATCACTCCAGGTATGGGGCCTCTTATCTGCCTAAGAGATAACGTAGTACAACTCAGGCAGTCAGAATAAAAGGATACAAACAGAAGGTAAACCACTGTGGAGATACTAAAACAGAGTGGTAACAGTCAGTCATGCTCCATACATGGCATGCATGCAAACACAGTGTAATATAAAGATGGTTGATGAAAGAGACAAATAAGACAGAACAAACAAAACCACATTTTTTGAAAAGGCAGTTTCCTTTAGCAGCAGTAGCTTGTTCTCTCAAAGAAAAAACTATGCCTCTACCCTTTTTCAACTTTTTTTTAATTTATCTGATATTTCCATTCAGTGATGTTTCAAACTGAAATGAAACCTATTCCAAACAACCCTGCATGACTACAGGTACTTGGTGAACCATTTTCTCATTTAACAACATTGGTAAGCAGTAGCAAAAACCTCATGGGCCTCTGGCCATAAGGGCCCCTGAGGCAAGAACTGTTTCTGGTTTTGAAAGCAGATGAGCTGCAGTGGATTATTGACTCAGTTTAAGGACAAGTGAGAAGTTAACATAACTGAGTTTATGAAAGAAACTTGAAATTAATTAAGATTATACTACCTTGTTCCCCCTAACCCCCAAAGAAGAGTTGCTAACAGGCTTTCTCAGATTTAATGGACGTATATCTAACTGCTGATAAAGAATTTTAACAACATGAAGTGGGCTTGAATAGAACAGACAGAAAATTTTCTTCTGTGCAAGAAAATACTTCATGCAACATGACCAAAACAAGATGATATGTTAAAGCACACAGCTGCATAGAAGCAAAAGGAACATTTTGGGATAGAGAAAAACATAACATAGATTTTAAATAAAAAGCTTATGGTTCACATTTTTTCCAAGGCTAAAATGAAACTTTGGCAAATGTCCTAGTTTTACTGGCCACATTGGCCTTGTGGCAAGTACAGAATAAGAAACTATGTTTAAGAATTTTCTCAGCAGGTATTTAGATATAAAATTAGTGCTATATGTTATTTCTTCATGTAGTATCTGCCTCCTTCCTCCTTTGTGAATTTATTTACATCTGAGCACAGACGTTAGAGAATGAGGCCCAAAAACTATACTGTACATGAGATGAAGGGTTATAAATAGCCAATCCAACCAACAAACCCCAGCTTATTACCAAAAGGAAGTTGTACAGAAAAATAATTTGTGAATGCCCGCTTCACAACACACAGTGTAATTTGGGGCAAATATAATATAATTTGAACTACCATATCTTCCATTGAAATGAATGACAAACTAGTGATTACATGAACTTGGCTATTCCGTATTTAATGTGAGCATATATGGATATAAATAAAGTGCATTTACACATAAAATGTGAAAGCTGTATAGCTCCTTAAAAATTTGTGCTCATCCCCTTTACTCACTAGTATGTTTTAATCAGATTGACTTACAGCATAGAATCAGAAAGTTTCCATTAGGAAACATTTAAGATCTTATCCATTTCATCTAGAACCTAAGCTAAGTTCTTCCAATCACTTTAACCTAATTACTAACAGATGAAAGATGACTTGTCTAATACAATTCCTGTAAAAACCGTTCCAGATCAGGAATCTAATATGATCTCAGAGGAAAAAATAATGTCATCCTAAATGTTGACTTTAAAAAAGCTTCCTTAATTTGACCTTTTTCATGTTCTTGTATTCCTCTTAATAATTCAATGTTCTGAATATTTAAACATATTTCAGGACATTTTTTTAAATTTTAAATTCATTAGGGAAGGATTAAAGTTTTCAGCAATATCTTTGCATCAATTTGATGTTACGGGTCCTGGACTCAGGACCTTCGACACAAGCACTGATTAACATTCCTGTTCATTTTGACTCCGATTCTTGAAGTAACCTTAGTACTGAATTTAACCTAAATTCCAATCCAATTAGCAAATAGTTCTTATTTAATAAACAGGTTGAAATATGTAATCTAACAAGAGAACATTTGATTTCTAACATGGCTAAGATGGCAGTAGACAACCCACTAGCAACCATCTTTATCATCCCCTTGTTATGCTTACCCATTAACATATGTTTCAAATTAGAGGAAAATAGGTTTTCAAAAAAATAAAACAGTAACTCTGCCTATATCATCAATGACTTCTACAACAATGCACTTCAGGAGTCCATTCCTCTGTTTACTTTCAGTGCACTATTCATTGTATATAGAAACATTAAGATTTTGTACAAGAGTGAGTGCAATCAGAAGATTGTTCTATTTTTTGGCAGTGACAGCTCATACAGCCAAAGCCAGTAGTTATGACATTTTCCTTAAAAATTTTCAAAAAAAAAAAGCCTAGAATTCAGACAATCTAAAACAAGCATTTAAATTTAGAATGCAGGAAAAATGTTTAACAGGCAACAATGAGGCTGAGGAATGGTCTATAAAATCTGAACTCATGTATCTAAAGTGTTATATTTGATTGTGCTGAAAAAAAATCCAAACCTATTCCTACTGCAAGTTCTGTTAATGTGATCTTTCTACATTTTACAAAATTTAAAATTAGGTGTTTCTTTTACACTGACATTGGTGCAAAATTTAAGTTCATCAAATGTGCACATACAATCAATAAAGAAAACCTTTCATGCCTCTACACTTTCCCAAATGACACTTTATGACTGATTTTGTTTTGAGATTCTTATACCTAATAATAAATTTTGAAAAAATGTAGAAATATTATCTCCACTGTTTTGTGGTTTAAGACAAAAGAGTATACTCAAATACTGCCCTGAATAGAAATGTTTCCATGAATTGTATTTATAGTTATAAATATTTGGTAACTTTCATTTAATGATTTTCTCATAAAATAAAAAGCAAAATTCCAAATGTTATTTCAGCACTCCGAATAAGTTAACACTGTCAAAAGCAATAAAGTCCATTTGGATTGATTCCAGCAAAGTAGAATTCCTTTTCTTAAATATAGGATATGAATATATTTCTATAGAATTTCAAAACAGAGCTTTCTAGCCGTTGACCAAACATAAAGACTAAATTTGTGCCTAATAAAAAATATTTGCAAAGTTTGCTGTTGCAATCCAGATCTTTCAGATTTACCAGTCTTGTGTCAGTTTTCAGTATAAAATAATCAGAAATTACTGATAATCGTAACATATTTTTTTGTCTGCAGCAAAAAATACTTGTGATACTGTACTGGGAAAAGCTGGAATATGATTTACACTTTCCTTGGCTCATGAAATACCACAAAAGTGTATTTCAAAAGTTGTAGCTTTAACAGCTGATGTTTGTGTCTATCATGTTGGACGTACATATATATGACAGAGAGGATTACCTTGCTGACTTCTTCTATAAGCTTTCCCATATGCTAAAGCTTTAAAAAAATATTTTAAATTAAAAAAAAATTACTTAAAATTAAGCTCATTCCAGTTATTTGCATATGAGTTTTTGCTGGTTTTAATGATAGGTATAGAAGTACCAAAAAGCTTTTTACTAATGTAAATCCCCTCATCTTTCAAAGTACTGTTTTAAAATATGTTATGGAAAAACAGTAACAAATGCAAAACTTAATCAAATATGACCAGCCCACAAAGGAGATTAGAAAAAACCAATCCAGCAGTTTCAAAACAAAAAATGAAATATTAAAAATTGTACATAAAATTTGTTGCTGTGATAATACTAAATTTTCACATGAAACAATAGCAGCATATTATGAAAAGTCAGCAAATCCAGAAGCCAAAGTAGAGAATGCTGTATCTTGTTTCCTTATAAATAGTATTACGCTTCTTGGAGTCAGCCTTCATTTTACCTTCTTCAGGATATTTATGAAGCTGTTTTTGTCTGAATTGGTGACTTGTGAGTACACTAGATTTCTGTTCATTAGGAAGCTCATTCAGTGCACATATTTCAGAACTGCTCATTCAAAATTTCTCCAATATGAAAAAGGTATTGCCAGCAACATTTTCACATTTAAGTGCCCAAGGTGTAAGAACATAGTGGTAGATGTCCCTATCCATCGCAGGGGGATTGAACTAGATGATCTTTAAGGACTTTTCCAACCCAAGCCATTCTATGATTCTATGGTTCTATGAACATAAATGAAACTTAGGCCCAATGATTTTGAATTCAGTTTTCTAAAAATCAACTAGAGAGGAGCTCAGAACATACTGCTGTGTCTGACTTTAGGTAGGATATATAGGAATTATGATGATTGTTTATGACACTACCTAGATTTAAGCCTCAAATTTTAGAAAAGAAGAACAAATTACCACCAACACGTAGAGTTAGCAATGAAGAAGCACTGTTCCATGACATAACTGAGTTACTACAAAAATAGATCTAGTAGGACAGGCTTTACCTTTCTGTTTAGCTTTAAAGCCACTTTTGAACCTTGTACAGCTTTGGCTAGTCAAGAGTTGCTGTAACTTATATCAGGGTGTAACAAAACCCTGCTGAGGTTATGACACTGTTTAAGGAGTGTAAAGGACTAGAACAGCTCTGACTACTTCCTTCTATTTTATAAGTACAGCCAGGACTATTTGTTATGTCGATAAACAGTCATTCCAAGCACATTTCAAAAAATGTTTAAATAACATTAAAGCTACATAAATACTGTTAATTCATTTAACTGAAATAAAGAGCTCAAATGAACATTGAAAGGAAAAGGTAATCAGACATTAATATTTCAGGGGGCATTTTTTTTCAGGGCTAAGACTCAAAAAGGAAGGATATTACAGAAGCAGAAAGGGTTCAGAGAAAGCAGACAAGGATAATCAAATGCCTACAACAGCTTTTGCATAAGGATCAACTAAGGAAATTCCACCCTAGGAAGTCCTTGAGGCAGAAAGTACTGCTGAGAGAAACTTTGAGAAACAATGACCAGATAACTTACAGTGTAAGCTTTTTCCCAAGAATATGCTTGCTGTCAGTGTCAGTAATCAGACACTGAGCTGAATGGACCTTTTCCATCATCCAGTATTCCTGCATTTTTAAGATCAGTGGATATAACTCAGAAAGAAAATGTACAGAAGCAAGCAAACAAATAATGCTACTCAGTTGTTGCCTTTACCTATCCACACATTAGACAGACACTTCCTTATTGCTGCCAGTTCCGAGTATGTTTGTATGTGCATGTGTATGTGCATATATATTGTGTATATTATACATATTTATACACACACACATATATATGCATTCATATCATAACTGGTTTTGAACGCAGTTGCATCACACAAACTTACTTTGCATCAAATCATTTTTATTAATAAAACAATATTGTCATTTATTTTAATTTCTTGGCTTTCAAAGAGATTAATCTGATCTATTTTAATTACATCTACCTGAATGAATTAAATTTCAATTAGATTTTGATTAGAAAACGATGACTAGAGGGGCTGCCACTGAAGAAGAGAGAACAACGTAGCCAGCAATACTGCCCTAGAGAACTGTGAACAAACCACAGACCAGAGGGCAACTCTGCTCCTTGGTATTTTCAGTGCTTTTGTGATTGTAGCATCTTTTACAAAATACACTATGAAGAATTATGTATTTGACGCTTCTGTTCTCTTGCAAGTGCATTCTCTGGCATGTTCTACCCTACAATTTCCTGAAATTCCTGAAATTTCCTGCAAGTGTTAAGTCAGAGTGTATCCTTAGGATGCTTAGGATTGTAAGGGCTATGAGATAGTTCCCAAGATGTTAAAAATAAATGTGATAAATAAAAGTTCATGAGAATAACAGATAGCTCAAAGAGAAGGTACAATGGTACAAGGAATTAATGTTAGGCAGCAAAACATACACACCTTCCCTACAGTTGAGTGTGAATGTATAACACAGTTCTGACTTGGACATAAAGGTGACAAAAAACCCGCTACTAAACCTGAAGTCTAATCATGCTTTCATATAAACATGACTATTCATGAACAGGGAAAAAAATATCAAGGTTTATGAGAAAGCATACATATAAAGCTCACATTACAACTGAGCAAAGTACAAAGACCTAGATGTTTCAGATAAACATCCAAAAAACCTTCATTTTTGAGTGCTTACACTGAATCCTAAATAATTTTCGCAGGACTAATTAATTGGACATCTTAGCTTCTGGGCTGTATGGCAGTTCCTTAGTTATATCCAAATTGCAGCACATACATCTACGCTTAAATTCCACTGCTTTGAATTTCTCTTTTTCAAGTTCTCTTTTAGAAATGTGGCTGACCTGGAAGCTCCTGCCTGCTTGATGTTACTAAGCTTTAATTCTGAATAGCCATTAAAATTCTACTTGCTCTACAGTCCCTCACCTTATTGTCACAGGCTCATAGAGAATTATTGTGGAGAGAAACTCTGTCTGTACAGCTAAAATCCAGGAACAACCCAGCTGGAGTTAAAGTCTCCATTTATATCGTCTGGAATATTTTGTACTTACATGATACACAATCATCAAAGCATTTAATACACAGTATTTAATCCTCAAATTACTTCTTCTAAATATATAATCTTCCACACTTTTCATACAGATAGAACCTTGGTAGAGGTTAAGCAATGGATTTTCAAAGAACTATGTTTACATTTGGGCAGCACTTTTATAAGCCAACCTCATCTAGCTTACTAAAGGTCACAATGCAGGAAAGCTTTAGAAGTAGATTTTTGGTCTAAATCCAAACTAGTACAGTAAAACGTATGTCTATGAGAATTACATACTGGGCACCTTTTAAGAAACTGTTAACAAAAATTACCCAGAATGGAAAGACAACTTGCTTTGCATAGGTCAATGGCAGCAGCAGTTAAAATGAAACCCCCCTCCCCCCCAAAAAAAACAACAATAGCAAACCAGTATTTCTCTAGCAAAACCAAATGTTTGTGTAGTAACAACAGTTAGGTGAAAAGGAAATATAGTGAACATTCAAAATCGTGAATAAACACTACATTTACCTCTCAAGAAGATGAAAAAAACAGCCCATCTGTGTCATTGTTGAACCTTCAGAAGACAGAAAATGGGAGAAGAAAGAAGAGGGTTACTCCAGCTCCCTCAGGCTAAAGGATCTGGACGTAGGTGAAATGCCTAATGCTTGTCTAATTCTCAGGAATGCTAGTTGATACACACTGAAAATACATTTAACTAACAGATCTGCCTGGGTCTTTATATTTAGGTGGGCTTTCCTCACACATCAGCAGTATCAGCAGACAGAGAAATTAGCATTTGGGAAACTGTCAGCCCTTGATTCAAGAGCATCTACCAATAGGCATGCAATTGTGCCAACTGAGCCTAAAGGAACAAAGGAAGTCTTAATTCATAAAATGAATTGTTCATCAGTTCTTCACCAAAGAAAATTGTAAGCATCTGAAAACTGAATGTTCAGTTTGAACTGCCTGCAGTCTTGAACTTCTGGACACTGCTGTTTATGAGTTTTGAGAGAGGAGGCTAAAAGTATTCTTCTAAATCCTTAGAATTTAAAAGCACAAATTAGCCCGTATCTATGTACGTCCTTGGGCTTCCTTAAGCTCCAGAGCTTTCAGGGCACACTGCAGAAGTGCTGATGGCTGTGCTCACAGGTGCCCAGCAAAAGAAAAACTTGTTTTATAGACTTTACTTGTGATAAGTAAACAGACTTGGGCAATGAAAAATTACTTTATTTCATGGAAAATTCATAAGATTCTAATTTCTAATCAAATAAAAAAGCATCAACAATAAAAACCTTTAAAATGGCTAAAAAAATTACATTTTTCCATCCCTTGGTTTTTGTAGGTCTCAGAATTTTATATGAATACTCCTTCAATTTTAGTTATTGATTTGGTGTTCACTGCAAATCAGGGACCTTTTGCAACCTTTCAGAACTTGAATTTACAAAGAGGAATTTGATTTGCACAGAAATTTAGATAGTTTCTTTACACCTCTATTTTCCTCTCACAGGATATTACAGTTATAAATAGTCACACAGGGAAAGCTGACTTAGCTTAGTTGTTGTGTGAAATGTTTTTTTTTTTTAATTATGATTTCAAGAAAACAGAGTAACTCAGAGAGTTCAAACAATAACACTAAGGACTTTCAATGGTCAAATGTTAATTTTAACTGTATTTCCACATCTAATCAAAATGCTTCCTCCTTTCCAAACATTTTCCTCTTTATTACCATTGGAGTGAAATGGAGAGGATGTTCTGTCTTTTCCATACTGCTTCCAAAATCAGTTGGTCTATGGTCAGGACTGAAGTTTACACGAAGGCAAAATTCCTTCATGAGGGAGAAGGAGGTGAATGTTATTCTATTGTATGCATTTACTCACTTTTCTGGTGTATTTTGAAAGGTGACCTTGAGATAGCTCAGTGACAATCAGTGTTTGTTCAGTAGACATTGTTTATCAAGATCTCCTGTTTTGATTTATGCATTTTAAAACTGTAGAGAGTTATCCACATATGGTGATATGATATATTTAGCATTGTGATCTATGAGAGATGCTTTTACACATGTAGGATGCTATATAAAATAGGTAATAGCCTAATGCTTCAAAATAATACTGTATGAATGCAATCAATGTGAAGGCACACAATATTAGACAGCTCTAGTAGGTATATTTACTATGTGGTTAGAGCACATTAAGTCTTGCTATGCGTTATTCACAATTTACTTGCCTTATCTCTGATCATGGTCTCAGTTCATGTGACCTCAAGTGACTTATTTTTAGGAACAACTTAAATGACAACTGCTTATGCTCACATGTTCATTAATAGTGGAAGCATAAGTGGCAACGAGAAATTGAAAGTGTAAAATGGACAACTGTAATTTCTATGTGAATTTGATACAATAAATTAACATGCAAGGAATTTGCAGTAAGCTGCTTTTATGAACAAATCAATAAACACTTGTAATAAAAATGGTAATAAGCATGTTAGTTCAGTAAATAATGGGAAAAGTAGATTATATATTTTATTGGACTAATTAAGAAAAGCTTTATAGGATCAAATATTCTCATCAAAATTAAAGAAATTCCTTTTGGAAAGAGTCATGAAATCATTTAAATTTTCTTACTGAACTCAATAAACTACTGAAAAGTCATTGACCTTTAGTTCTTCCACAGGCATTATATGATTCTTTTAAATGAGATTTTCATTTAAGTTGTAAGCTACAATTTCTCAGGGGAAAAAAAATCCTCATATAAAATGCTGTATGAGTACAGATATTCTATACTGTGCTTGGTAGATGTATCCGAAAAGAAATATCGCAGATTTCAAAAAATACTTTCCTAGCTTAACGGATCTTCACTCTGTTAGATAAAAGCTTGTTGCCTGGATCAGTGCCCAATCATATATCTATGTAAATCATAGCTTAAGATATACATTCAGCATGCATAAAATGAATAAAGGAATGAGAGTTTGCTTGTTTATTGAATGGAGTTGGAATTACATCACTACTTTGCTTTAAATACATGCTTAATTTGTTTTTCTGAATCAAGGTGGGAAGAGTTACCCTTGGAAGGTGTCTTACCTGCTCCCAATTAGTTTAATAGCAACTGTCAAGAACTCTAAGAAAAAAGAAATGTTTCTGAGAAAACATTTACTCTGTCACCCTTCTATTTCATGTGTAGCTGTTAGTGACAAAGTATATTGCTGTACATTCATGGTTTCAAATGATTCTCTTCTAATTAGCCTTACTCAAAACCATATGTGACGGATAGAAATAACCATAGTTTCAACTTCTTTTCATCATGAAGCCTGAACTTTCTGTATCTTGTCCAGAAGACTGATTGTTTATGGCACAGAATGTCCTATGCCTTCCAAAGTCATTAAACTTCTAACATGAAAAAAAACTTAAAGGGCTAGAATGGACAACCTGTAAGATGCAGATGTCTTTGAAGAGGTGGAACTTCTACTCAGGTGGAAGTTCAAGTTGCTGCTTTTGGCTTTCATGAGGGAATACATTTTTCAGATTTATATTATCTTTATTAAGTTTTAATTTAATTTTATCAGCTGACATTTATGCTGAAGCAAGGACCAACATCATTCTTGCCTGGACAGGCTACATTAAAGAGGTAAAGGAGAATGTGGTGTTTTACATGAAAAAAAGTAAAAATAAATCCCAGACCTTGTTTCTGTTGCCTTACTGCAAACAATTGACATTCTCTCAAATTCCTCAGATATTTCATGCACCAGGCTCATATTATCTATGCTTTTAATCCTATACTTAATACAGCTGCAGGCTATAAGATGTGTTTTTTATACCTTGATAAAGTTTACAACTAATCACGGGTTAGTTATTCCTCTGACATATGTCTGCTTTGCTACATAGCACCTGAGTGTAAATCAGTGCAGATATTAGTTCATGAATGGAAGAAGGAACTGAGAGTGTGCAACTGGCTTTAAAGTCTCTCACAGCACTTATTTTTCCTGCTGCAAAAGCAGCAGTCAAAAAGAAGCATAACTAGACAATCTAGCTGTAAGGCTGACCTTCTATATTGGGTTTTCTGTGAGGATTTTTTGGGTTTTTGGTAGTGGTGAGAGCTATGGAGATAGCCCTGTGAGAAGCTGCTAGAAGCTCCACTGACTCAAATTTTGGACCTATCTCTGACTAAGGCCAAGCCAATCAGTTCCTTTGTGAATTGAGGTATTTAAGAAGGGTGCAGCACATGGACCACCCTCTGTTGCCCTGGCCTTGACCAGTGTAGCCCCAGTGTAGTTGGCACAGCCACAACTTAAGCTCAAGCCCCACTGCAGCTTCAGCCTGAGAGAGCCAGGAACTCTTCAAGAACCAGCAGAAGAAACCTGCAGAAAAGAGAGGAGTGGGATGTGAGGAGAATAACTGTGCAAACACCAAGGTCAGTGAAGAAAAGAGAAGAGGTGGGGAGGAGGAGGTGTGCAGAGCTGAGGTTCTCCCTGCAATCTGTGGTGAGAGGGCAGGTTGACCAGTCTGCAATCTAGGCAGGTTCAGTGGTGGAGCAGAGAAACACATGAGTTTGTGACTTCATGGGCAGTGTGCCACATGGAAGCAGAGGAAGACTGTGAGGAGTCCTCCCTGCCCTTGAAGAGGAAGAAGCAACAGAGACCACATGGAATGAACAGACTGCAACCCCCCCATTCACATCCCCCTGTGCTGCTGGAGTGGGGAGGAAAAAGAATTGGGAACAAAGCTAAGCCTGGGAAGAAAGGAGGGGTGGGGGAAGGTGTTGACTTTAAGATCTGGTTGTATTTCTCACTGTTCTATTCTGATGCTACTGGCAACCAATTAAATTGTTTGGTTTTCTCCCCAGGATAAGTCTGTCTTTTGCCCATGACCATAAGTAGTGAGTAAAGCTTCCCTGTCCTTTTGTCTCAGCCCACAAAGTCTTTGTTAAATACTTTTCTTCTCCCCAGCCCACACCAGGACAGGGAGGGATAAGGAGGCAAGGAGGGAGTGAATGGCTTTGTGGTGTTCAGTCGTCCATTGGGCTTCCACCATGACACCTTCAAGTAAGTTTCTGGCTGCAATAGAGAATATCAGCCAGTTGCCTTAAGAGCACAGTCTTGTGCAGAGCAACTACAGGGGCAGAGAAATGTACACATCAGCATCGTGCTAGATATGTACGTCATGCCCTTCCAACAAAACCTGGGATTTGACCAAGAGAGAGAACTGTTCTATTAGATGTAATTAAATATTGGTTGGAAATGTCAAGTATTTCTAACTTGAGCCTCTTATGTGGTTTAGACAAAAGAAAACAAAACCCACAATAATAACAGAAAACCCTTATATTTGATTTTTATGAAAAAGGCATTTTCTGCTGCAGCAAATATTCAAGGGGCTGTACAGACAATAAAGGAGAATGTATTTCTGTACAGTCTAGTCTGCAAGGAATATAAATTAGGTTTCTATAGCTCTGAGTCTCAAAATCATATATCCAAAATCTGTAACACTTTTAATTTTGCCCAGAGTGTTATTGTCTAATTGTCTACAATGTCCCTCCAAATTAATACCAAAATATCGTTATAGTCCTTTGTAATCAACTTTGCTTTCATTTTGATTAGCTTCATTCTGGGTCCAATCCATGTCCATTTAGCTTAATGAGAGTTGGAATGGGCTCATAATTTGCCAGCTGTAATTTTCTAAGCATGGCTTTTTCCAAAACATTCTGGTTTTCTCTTCATAGGGAAATATATGCTTTTAATCAACACCATGTTTTCTCTAAATCATGTACTAAGTGCCATTATAGATCAGCAATTAAGAATCTAAATGGTTTCAAATACTGTCTTTCTTTCCACAGACTTGTTTAAAAATAGAAATAAAAGCATCTCTCTACACAGACATATATTTTTACATAGGATAGTTAGTACAGTAATGAGGTATTTTTAAAGAAATATAAAGCAAACTTTTTATTTTTAATTGCTTCTTGGTATAATACTGAAAACATATACATTCAGGAGTCACTAGCCATTCTAGACTTGTAGACCCTATACATTCAGTTAAATTTAAGAAGAAAATGTTTCTGTTTTTCTCATGTATCATCTTTAAATCATATTCACCTTAATGTTCTAATTATAGCTATATTTAGATAAAACTGGTAACCATATTACTTAAGCTGATAATCTACAAGTGCCTCTTCTATTACTACATAATCTCTGATAAGCAGTGCATTTCATACTGTATTATTCAATCCGTAGAATGAATTGGGAGGACTATGACTAGAAAATTTGTAGGAGAGTTTACTTCATCATTTGTTCTCACCTAATGTAGCAGCTTATAACTGGAGTTTAGGTGCTGTTATAGAAACTTAATTACATCACCTGCTAAGACTTCTCCCTCCCCCCTCCCCAGAATCCTTCACTCTTTCAGTGCTTTACATGTGGTCAAGATATCTTGCTCTTCTTTATAAAAGTGATTTGGTATCTTTTGCAGTCTTAAAGTATTGAACTGTGCACATGAATCTTCACCTTACTTTTTTTGTTTCATTTAGTAGAGTCACAGATTCTCATTTGCATAATCCTAGCAGTCAGTGTACTAAATTATCTTCCTGCATGTTTTGAAGTTTTGGCTTAGTTTTAAGCTCTCCAGTGTGCTGAATGAATCTTTATTAACACAGCTGAAACAGATGTAAACAAAACAGACTAGAAATCTAATATTATGACAGTAAGACACTTGAGATAAGTCTTGAAAGATGGATTTCTTGTATGGTCTGAAAACACACTGTATTCTAATCTCACCATGATAGGGTTGATTACATTTTATAGCCTAAATGAAGGCCCCTCTTGCCTTATCCAGTTTATTTGGCTTACAGAGCAAGGTTTTAGTAGTGAAGGTGGCCTCTGTGAGAAGCCACCAGAAGCTGCCCCGATGTCCAGCAGACTCAGTTCCAGATAGTTCCAAGACAGTTCTGCCACTGGCCAAAGTTGAGCTTATCAGAGATGTTGGGATTTAAGATATTTAATACGGGGTAAAAAACACTGTGCAACAGGAGCTGGCAGAGAGGAGTGAGAATATGTGAGAGAAACAGCGCTGCAGAAAACAAGGTCAGTGAATAAAGAGCGGGAGAAGGTGCTCCAGGCACCAGAGCAGAGACTCCCCTGCAGCCTGTGGAGAAGGCAATGGTGATGCAGATTGTCTCTCTGCAGTCCATGGAGGTCCACGGTAGAGCAGATATCCATCCTGCAGCTCATGGAAAACCCCACACTGGAGCAGGTCGATGTGCCCTAAAGGACACTGTGACCCTTTGGAGAGCATGTGTTGGTGCAGGCTTCTGGCAAGAACTGTGGTCTGTGGAGAGGAGACCACACAGGAGCAAGTTTTCTGGCAGGACTTGTGAACCCATGGAAGGGACTCATGCTGGAACAGTTTATGAAGAACTTCAGCCTGTGGGAAGGAGAAGTTAATGAATAACTGCCTCCATTGGGTGGGACCCGACACTGGAGCAAGTAAGAGTGTGCGGAGGAAATAATGGCAGAGATGTGTGATGAACCAACCACAACCCCCATTCCCTATCCCCCTGCAACCCTACTTATGGGGAGGAGGTAGAAGAATTTAGAGTAAGGTTCAGCCTGGGAAGAAGGGAGGTGTAGTGGGAAGGTGTTTTGAGATTTGTTCTTATTTCTCTCTTTGATTTGCAATAAATAAAATTAATTTCCCAAAAATTAGTCTGTTTTGCCCATGATAGTAATTGTTGAGTGATCTCTCTGTACTTATCTCGACCCATAAACTTTTTGTGGTACTTCTTCCCATTGTCTTGTTAAGGAGGGGGAGAGACAGAGTGGCTTGGTGGGCATCTGGTGGCCAGCCAAGTTCCAACCACCACATCCGCTTTTTGTTTTTTTAACTTTGTTTCTTTAGAGGTGATCTAAAGAAATTTAAGGATATGTAGCTGTGTTCTAAGACTCTACCCAGAAATACTGTGAAGACCATGACAGATTATGTATATGAGTGTATTTATATTCTGAAGTGTGTGTGTGTATGTATGTTTGTATACATACAGTCTAGATATTTTAGAATACCTGAAGGTACAGCTTCCAGTTCTGGAGAATTCAGCCTTTCACACTCTGGAGAAATTCCTCTTACTCTTCTTTTAGCTGCTCAGGCACGTGATTTTGGACAAGGGAAAGATGGTTTCCCTGAAGTACAATTAGTCTGAGGAGTATTCCTTTTTGCTATATGCAGCAGTTACTTTGCAACTGCTAGATGTGGTTTTTTTTCACTTGTTTGTTTTCATTTTATTTTAATGATTTACATTTCAAAAAGCCAGGAAGAAACTAGTTTATTAAGAACTTTCTTCCAAACCTTTCCAAGGGTTTGAAATCATTTGTACCCTTCAGTTCTCTCTAGATCAGCAACCTGACAGAAGAAACTATAGCTGTAATACAGTGCATATCTCAGTTCAGAACATCATCTGCTCATGTTCTCAAAGTTAAGCTTAGTTTAGTACTAAACAGGAAGACATAGGCTCATTTCTGTTAGCTGAAATATTCTTTTAATTTTATTTTGGTAGTGTGTAAGAGTTTAGTAAATAGGGGTAGTAAATTCAGTCATAAATTGTGATATTTAACATCCAGAATTCGCTGCAATATTCTTTTCCATTCTTTCCAGATGAGGACAAGAAGATACCTTCCCAGTTTGTGTCCTGATGAATGCAAAGTCTAAAACATAGCATGGCTGAAAGTAAAGTTGCATGCAAACATTTCATTTTCTGCCCAGTACACCACTATGTTTCTCTGAGTGATGCTCACCTGTTATTTCCACTGAGTAGCTGCATTTTTATTACCATTTCCCAGATACACTGGCTCACATTTCTCCAAGATTAATCTTCTTTCATTATTCTCTGCCTGTATCCTAACTGGTGGTCACAGTATTTCTCCACTGGGGATAGCAAGGCAAATTACACTAGAATGATATTAATTCTGTTGTATTTCATCAATGACAGTATTTGTGTTGATCCTTAGAGCACTTGTAAAATGTGTTATTTATGCCAATGAATGTGTAAATATTATAGGCATTTCCAGCTCTTAGTTTCTCAAACATTTAAAAAAATATTTTCTTGCTGTAAACAAGATAGAAAATGTGTTATCTCCTGAGATATTAGGCTTATGGAAATGGGGCAAGAATATGCCTACAAAGCAAAGACTAGTCAGAAAAGGAAGGTATCAATAGCAGAGCTGCCATTTGCTACAGGAAGGGACACACAGCTGAACAGCATCTTGCTGTTGTACTGCTAGCATCAGCTTCTAGTATGTGATAAATAAAAACACCCCTCACAGGCAGGATATGTCAGCTTCATATCACATTATTTTGTTCATTGTATGTACAAAACTCTATGCAACCAATTGAACTGGGATTATCACTTATCATTGCATACAGAGATAGGCACACAGTAACTGTTTCTTCCTTACTTAAACCTATCACTGATCATTTTTGATTCAGTTTTGCCTTTAGATGAGATCTTTCCTTTCACTATCAAGTCATCATACATACAATTAGGGAAGCTGTTTGGCTCATCATAAGACTGGGATTGTTATGCATAGCTGTTATTCACATATCCTTGAAGATTTGAGTTTTACAAGAGTAATCTGACTTCATTTGAACATCTGAAGGTGGTTGGTGATTGCTATTATTTTCTACCCTAGAATATCTGAGGCACAAATCACAACAACTGCTCATTTTCTGTTACGTGTAACCAAAATGTTTAACAAATATTTATTTTACTGTCAAATTTTAATCTCAAATGTATTAACCTCCTGTCTCCTCTTTCTTTCTTCTTCCGTTACGCAAATTGCGCCCATCTATATTGTCATTGTTGTTACAAGTATTTTCCCATGAACTTTCAATTACAATCATTAGGTTGTAGTCACCATCATTTAGCAACATTTCAGGTAATGATTGTTCTTATACTTCAGACATTAGTGTATTATCACATTAAGAAAATTAGTATTAATATAATAAATTTAATATTCAGCTGTGTAACTTAATTTCAGTGTATCTTGGATCTAGAAGCTAAAAAACATTACAATAAACAAGACCTTTCCACAACTTATCTGCATTTTAAGCCCTGTAACTAACATTGTCGTTCTGGATCTAGGAAGTTAACACTATGCCTTTATAAAAAACTATGAGTTAAGTCAGAAGTCAGTCATCTCTCTTCAAAGAAATCAGTCCAGTTGTCAGTAAAGCAAATCATCTACAGGCCTCGTTGCTTAGCTGGTATACCTTCCTTTCTCTTTAAGTCTGTCCAGAGTAGTGTGTCACCACATTCTGTCTGGTATTTATTTTCTTTATAATCCTTGTGGGATTTTATTTCCAACACTCAGGAGTCAGTATACTGACACTGAAAAACAAAGCACAAATATTTTAAAGATAGAAAACACCTCTTACTTTTATCTATTTACCATAAAAGATTGTGTTAACTGAAGGTCTTAAAATAACAGTTTCAACATGTTGATCACAACTGTGCAAGACAGTGAAAACATTTCTACAAGATCCATCAAAACTACTGTACTACTCTATGCTATGTGGGACTTCAGAGTGCAATTCAAGGCTCCTCTGTTTTCCTGCTTGCGTGCATGTGCTATACTTTAAGAGTTTTTATTAGAGCAATGGAGTTCCTTCCCACTGGGTGATTCTCTTCAGATACAAAGAAAAGCTGATGCATGTGTAAACCTTAGGTATAAATGATAGAGAGAAAAGGGAGAGAGAAGAAAAAAGAAAACAACCTGCAAAATAAAGGTCAGTTGGACTAGCAGAAGAGAAATTAGTTTAGAACAAGCAAACAATCAAACAGTTCTTCACTGCATCCTTTTCACCTGCTGTTGTCTTTTGTTGCAGTGTTCAAATGGAAAAATGCTAGAGTTTCTCTGTATACTAGTGAAGGGGAGCATACAGTCTTAAGTGTTGGCAATAAACAAGCGACAATAAACAAAAGGTATGCCCAGCCTTCACACTTCTCTCTGCTTTGACTCTTATTTTCATTAAGTTCTGTTTTTTAACACGGAAAGGCAAGGCATGGCAAGGCAAGGCAAAGCAAGGGAAGGCAGCAGGGAATGATTTGGTATTTCTTTCATTATATCTCCTGACCTGACATTAATTATTGCACTGCACAATACCACGTTAGATCAGTAACTCCAGGATATGTCTATCAGAGGTTACACTATTCAAAAAAGATTGATAGTGATGGGTCAGATCAGTTGATAGGTATATACAGCTGTCCTCTAGGACTGCATCTTCAACTTTTTTTCCTTTGTTAATTAAAAAAAGATTCTTTTACATGGTTGATTTGCATAGCAAAAAGGAAGATATGTTAAATAATAATGGTTTGCCTGTGATGTGCTAGATGATCCTACTTGTAAAGTAGGTCTGGATGCACACCTTTCTGTTGTAACTTTTATCCCAGACTATTTTACTGCAAGAAACTCTTCTTTCTTTTATCTGCTTATAGTGTGAACATTTCAGAGATTACCACAGTCTTGGTCTGACTTAGATTTATTCAATTTAATTTAACACTTGACAGAAGCACTTAAGTTTGGAGCTTGGCAACTTTAGGATTCCTCTTCAGTCAAAGAGAAAAGGAAATACCTCTACATTTGCAGGCTAAAGCTATATGCAAAGTTTCTGCTAAAATGGGGTCTTATTCTAAATTTCAGAATTCCAGACTACTATTTGACACTACTGTAATATAAGTTAACATGTATTTGGCACTTGTGTGATAATACAAGGCATCTTCATCAAGTAAAAGTTATGGTAAAATATACTTTCATATGATAATGGAATGCAATAATATTTTCAAAAAATCATTTTGTAACCCAATATACCAGAAAGAAGCAAGGAAGGAAGGAAATAAAAAGTACTTTCAAAGAACAAGCTAATTGAAAAAAAAAAGTGATTAATATTACAGTGGGAGCCTCTTCAGAACACTTCAAAATATTATACTCAGTGCTGTTCATACCATTTAATGTTGAAATTATTATATTTAAGTCAGCTTCAAACATCTCCTCTCTTAAAAGAAAATGAGTCATTAGCAATGCCAACAGATTTCTACTGTTATATTCAACTAAATTAGTGTGCTAAGAAGATGACATACATATTTATGAGAATAGTTTATACATAGAAGGATGTTATTAACTCCTGATAATAAGTAAGAACAGTTGCAAAATTTTTATGAGGTATTGAATAAAGGGTTAAATTTAAGATAGTGAAAATAGTAGATAAACCATTAAAAATAAGAAACATAGAAAACACTTGTTCTTTCCTAAGCCATTTATACAAAAGCCATTCACATCGCCTCCTATTTGTTACAACCTCCTTCCTAACCAGACAGCTGAGACAGAGAAATACACTAAGATTCCTAAGACACTGCCAGATAGAAAGATACAACTGCTGTCTCTGTCGTATAGACTGTAGGTACTAACATACTGATTTTGCTTGTTTTCTTTTTATTTTTCCATTCATCACAGTTCAAAGACTTTTGAAAACACTGTGGTGAGACCATAGCCTTCATTGTACATTAAATATGTGTTGCTGGTGCCTCTCCTACAGCTGTACACACTGTAAAAAATCCATCCTCTAATCCTGTCTTCAGATGAATAAACCCCTCCTTCCATGTACTCCCCCAAAACATACCTATAACTTACAGCAGAAAGTTACTATAGAATAGGTGCAATTAACTGTTAAAATTCAGAAGCCTAAATCATAGGATTACTGCAATAAGGTTTTAAGATCATGAAAGGTCCGCAGCTATGTTCAAAAGTAGGATCTGTAATACCTGCGTTATTTCTTACAAAGTTTTGTCTACCTTGCCCTGGCTGCATCTCTTAAAGAAGGCATTATAACCTTCCCACTACTGTATTCCAGAATTTCACTGTTCTTGTAGAATTATGGACACAGAAAATGGACAAGTTCCCTTCTGTTTGCAGCAAGCCTTTAGGTACCTTCATGCATCTTTAGGTACTTTAAGACATTCTCCCTCTTCATCATTTTCCCTAGGGCTTCCCCATTTTGACCTAATATACTCAGTGCTTCTTAAAAGGTCTTGATTTTTCAACTACTTGGTTTTTTTGATGTCCTACTCTGGACTAACTCCAGCTGAACCGTACTCTCTCAAAGTGCTGTGACAAAAACTGGATACAATATTACTCTGAAATCTTATGGGAACGGAGGAGAGGAGGATTACCACATCTTGCCTTGCAGAGTTGCCTCTGTGTTTTGCAACACTGTGATTGATTACATTCATCATGATCCTTTAATCCTTTCTACAAAACTGATCAGTGGCTCACAAGTCTGTATTTGTGCACTTCATTATTTCTGTGTAAGTGTTGACCTTGTTGGATTTCATCCAACTATTTAAGATTAATTCTTAATACTTACAGTTCATCCTATGAATTTAATAAGCAAATTTTCCTCCATCATCCTGTCTGATAAAACACTGATGTACTGAGTTTTCTGTGAGGGGTTTTTGGTTGTGTCTTTGGTAATGGGGGAAGGGCTATAGAGATGGCCCTTCAGAACTTAAGCTTAAGCCTCACTGCAGCTTCATCCCGAAAAAAAAAGAGAGAGAGAGAGAGACAGGATCTCCATAATCATCAGAAGAGACCTGCAGCAGAGAAAAGACTGGGGCCCAAGGAGAACAACTTTGAAGAACACCAAGGTCAGTTTGAAGGAAAGAAAGGAGAGGGAGGAGGAGGAGGACGCAGAACCCAGGTTTCCCCTTTGTAACCCATGGCGAGAGCTGGGTCGACTAGACTGCAGCCTGTAGAGTTCAGCAGTGGGGCAGGGCCACCTGAGCAGTGGCTGGCCCCGCAGAAGACATGACGCCCGGTGTGCTGGAGCAGTTCATGTGTGAGGGAACTGTGACCATGGGCAGACCCAGATTCAGAGTTTTGTGGACTTGGGCTGAAGCAGTTTTGTGTGTGAGGGAAACTGCAGCTGTGGGCAGACCCATATTGGACTTCTGAGAACTTTTTTCCCCGATGGAAAGGGGGCCACGTGGAAGCAGAGAGAGACACTGGGCTCAGTTTTTTCCTACTCCTGAGAAGCACGTGGCATGAAAACCGACTGCAACCCCCCACTCCAATCCCCCTGTGCCTCAAGGAAAAGGGGGAGGGGGAAGGTGAAGAAACTGGGAACAAAAGTTGAGCCTGGGAAGAAGGGAGGGGTGAGGGGAAGGTGTTTTGACTTTTTAAGATCTGGTTGTATCTCCCATTGTTCTACTCTGATGTTGGTAACAAATTAAAATTGTTTTGTTTTTTTTATTCCTTATGATGAGTCTGTGTTTTGCCTGTGACCTTTTCAAGTGGTGAGAAGCCCTCCCAGTCCTTATTTTGACTAGTCCTTTTTTGGGGCATCGTGGTGCTCAGTTATCCACTGGGCCTAAACCACAACAACTGAGTAGAACCGAAGGTAGGATAGATCCCTCTGATATTCTGTCCAGTACCTCCTTCTTTTCTAGCTGAGAACTACTGATAATCGTGAATAGTCTATCAGATCTGTGTTCCTCAAACACATACAAAGTAGTTTCTTCTTACTTATTTAGAAAGATATAATGAAAGGTAATATTAGACTTAATATTAAGATGGTATGACATCTAACACTTCCCTTAGAAACTGTAGAAATGCATTTCCAAACAAATGAGAACTCAGATATTTTACCAGGACACTTGTATTTGTTTTTTCCAAATAAATTCTAGAAGTAGCTTTCTTCTTTTCAAGGTATATAGGTTTTATTCAACTTCCTATGGTCCAGATTTAAGATGTATGTATTTCTGCAGTTCTCCACATCCACACACATTACTTAACATGTATTTTTATATATTTCAAAGACTTGAATTTTGCTTTTTCATCTCCAAAACTTTATATATATCTGTCCTCTATTTCTTCTTATGAATACCTAGCCCATACAAATAATAATTGAATAATAATAATAAAAATAATAAATTTCTATTTAACAAATTAAAATATAATAGATGTTTGGGTTTTTTTCTTACCAGAGTTCTTTGGATGATGCTCAAGTTCTTATAAAATAAGCTTTCTTTTGTTCCCTATTCTATAAAGGACTAATAACAGTTAATATTGGTGAAAATCACATAAAGTCTTATTTCACCAGTTTTTACAATATCAGACTATGGAATTATAACCTTTCAGAGAGTTTTAGGAAGACAGAAAGTACATCCTTAAAAGTACGGGTTAGTCAAGGGTACCACTGCTACTGCTGCAAAAAGATGAGAGAAGAAAATGCCTGTGCTCTCTTTCACTAAACAAAGGAGAACACTACTAAGAAAGATACACCATTATTCATTATAGAAATACGAGTTCCAGCATCAGTTAAGGAAGCATTGTTATATGGAAATCAAACAGCCTGCTCCATTTCCTGTGTCCCAGTTTTACCTCACCTCACATCCTTATCTACAAGTTCTGCTTTGCCTCTGCCCTGGCTCCACAGCTGATCTTCAGCAATTCAGGTGTTGGATGCATCTCGCCCACCACAGTCATGCCACAGAAACAGCATTGTCCTCCATGTGCATGCACTAGTAGAGTCATGATGCACAGTCCAGTTAATGTCATTAGCACAGGTGTATGCAGTTTATCAGTACAGTTCTTTTACCTGTAAGACAAACACAAAATCCAGTGAAGCATATTTTCTAGTCTTGGACATGTAATCATTGTTATCTTAAGACTTTAGTGAGACTCATTAGCAACTTAGTACAGTGGAAATACACTGCTCTCTAATTAATAACAGTGGGATACTGAATATGAAGCTATTTGTGACCTAATACAGAAAGCATGTAGTAAAATGTCTGGAAAGACAAACTGTCCACAAAATTATTTTCCTTCTACCTACAATCAAGAAATAATGAAAACTACTAGATTCAAGCAGGACAAAACAGCTATAGCTGCAGGTAGTCAACTCACTCTTTAATACACATATTCCCTTCCTAAATCTTTTATTAATTTACTTGAAAATTGAATACTACTTATTCTAAAATCTGCAGCAGACACCACATTTTAATTATAATATAGAAGGCTGAAGGGAGAGAAGTCCTGATCCTCTTTCATAATGTGAGTGACATCAACTAGACATACTTTAGTAATATTCATGTTCTAAGGAGATGATTCATCGGTAGCTTACGTCTGGTCTTTATCCTAAATGAGTTTTCAGGTATTCTGAAAAGTTAGCAGATGTGCCCTACAAC
The DNA here is from genome assembly GCF_000695765.1 of Mesitornis unicolor. NCBI lineage: Eukaryota > Metazoa > Chordata > Aves > Mesitornithiformes > Mesitornithidae > Mesitornis > Mesitornis unicolor. Next base: position 55,350 of record NW_010168284.1, read on the forward strand.
TCTGATCAGCTGGATAAATAGCTATTATTGTATCATGGTGAATAAATGGAAATACATCTCTGCATAAAAAAAATATCAGGTATTACAAAAACAGAGTATAGCTCTTTAAGTACTGCACATAAGAGCTTCACAAGAATGTGTCAGATAACTGTAGCTATAAAGACTGTCACAGCCATAAGCAATTTTAAAATATTATACTTTGAATAAAGGATATATATACTCACAGAGGCAAAAATTCTACTTAATTTCCACAGCACTATTTCTGCAAGTTTTTTATTTTTTTTCTTTATTTTCTTTGGAATACTTTGAATCACACATTCTAGCGCTCCAAAATGTCGTGTTTTATCTCTGAGTTTTCCTAATGATCACACTGTTGTCTGGGGATTTGGTTCCTTGTTAGCCTTTAGTCCTAAACAGCCATGCTGAACTCTGTTACTTTCTAATTATTTTAAGCATATCAATTAAAGCTTCTCCTCAGTGTTTACATCAGAGACTTATGTGCAAGAATGGCAAAAACCCCCACACAAAGTCTTCAGCTCAGTTTGAAGACTGGTGACAAAGGTCATTAAAGAAATGGCTGAAAAAGAAAGGTTTCTTTCTACACTATGTTGAAAAGGGAAAGAAAACATAATGAGAAAATTACTCCAAAGCTTTACTTTCTCGTGCTAACTGTAGCTCTTAAAAATACCTGATTACAAGGAATCTATTCAAAGACTTTGCTTTTAAATGGAAATAAAATGACATAGATAAAGAGAGGGTTCCCCCCTTCAAAAAAAAAAAAAAGATTTATTTGCTCCTAATTAGAGTCACTGCTTTTGACCAAGAGATGTCACATCCGAGCAGAGAAACATCACCTTGGAGTATTTCTGTAACACACTTGATTTCCCAATTGGAATTAAGCATGTAGAGATGTTCCACCATAAAAAGAATTATGACAACTAATTTATTTTATTGTGCTTAAACTTTATTGCAAATTTTAATTGAATGTTATAGAATTTTAAATCCAATCTAAGGTTCAAGATAATTATATCTATATTGTACATAGGACAGGGACACAGATAAGTCTGGATAAAATATCCTTACCTTGTACTGCCTTTCTTATCTATTTTCCCATGCTACTGTTTCAGACAATCCCCTCGTCCTCTCACTGAACTGCTTTACTTATACCTGGTTTTGCATTCGCAGCCCTGAATCCTCCTCAGAGGTAAGAAGGAGGGATTATGACAAGACTGTCCATGCTCTGTAAGAATGAAGGTGCGTAGTGTCCAGAATCTCATCTCCTATACTGATGAGGACTGGATTTTGCAGGGGGGTATAAGTAAAGACAAAGCAAAGTGGGGCACTTCTCCCAGTGAAGACTCCTTTTGGAAATATGAGGTTTTAGGGTTGTACCCACATTGCTGTATTTAATAGCCCATAATGGGACTTTATTCATTCATTCAGCTAATTGCTTTTTGAACTGATTTGTATTTTGGCATCCAAAACATCCTGCAGCAATGAGTTACACAATTTAATTATGTATTATCTGAAAGGCAATTTACACTTCTGCCTGATAATTTACTTGGGTGCTTGCTGGCTTTTGTGTTATGAATGGTGAATAACAGCTCCTAAATCACTTTCTCCCTACCATTCGTGACTTCATATATATCAGCTATAGCTTCCCTAGTCATCCCTTTTCCAAATTTGAATAACCTTGCTTATAAAATCTCTCCTTGTGTAAAAGCCATTCTCTATGGTTTGTTATCAAAGTTACCCTTGCCAGTACCATTGTTAATTCTGATTATCATAGCGCAGTAGAACAGTGAGTTTTGCTCTTCTGTAATTTCTTAGTGGAATGGCGTACAATAAACACTATGTACCACAATAGGGACTTCACAGCACTCTGGTTATACTTTTTTATTAACACTGGTCTTTTGTTTTCCCTCTTTAGGACAGTGTTGTCTTCACAAAGTTATCTTCCCTGTAATCTCATGGTAGCTTAGTCTCTCTAGCAGCATCAATGAGAGACTTTTTAAACAGATATTTTGCAAATGCATGCGTATTGTACCAACCATACCAAATTTGTGTGTGTGGTCAAGTGATTTCTTCATACGAGAAATTAATGTGAAATATGACTCCCCTTCACAAAAGCCAGATTAACTGTTCTCCATTGTGTCATATTTATCCATATAACTATTAAGGTAAGCATTTTCTAGCATATCAAAAGATTTACTTGACATAAAAGTGAGAGTTAGTTGTCTGTAGTTTTGTAAGTTCCCTTGGATCTCTTTTTAAAGACTGTAACTCCCCATTACCCAGGTACTAAAGCTAATTAAAATGGTTACTTATAAATCACAGTTAATTGTTCAGCAATGTCATATTTGTTTTCGTTTGGAACTACTGGTTGGAAATCTTTTGATCTTGCTGATTTATTGCTATTCATTACTAAAATCTTTTCTACTATTCTTGCAATTTAAAGCAAAAGAGTGAGTCCAGTGCATCACTGAACTGTACTTTTACTTTGGAGCCAAGTTGTTAGAGGAGTAGTTTGACAACTCTTCCTTATTTTTTTGCTCATTTTCTACTATTAGTGGATGTTGAAGCTCTGCTAAGAATTCATTTGTTCTAGAAATTAAGGTAAATTTTCATGTTATGAAGACCTTCTTCTTCAAACACACTTACAAACACCGGCTAAGTTACTATTGATATGACTTTTACACATGCAGATTGAACATCTATAACAAAGCATAGGATTGTTTACTCAGACTGAAGGCTGCTGTTTTCATTAATCTACAACTGTAAGGGAATAAAATGTTACCAATTACACTCAGTTGATACTTCAGGATTGTTTTTACTATGAAAACTTCAAGTTTACACAAACCATAAAGTTGAAATATTGATTTGTCATATTACTCAGAAGTATTCATACTTAAACTGTAGTTTTTATTCCCTGTATCCTTTATTTTATCTGGTTTTGCTATGAGAACGTCTGGCGTTATTTCTGCTTAGCTATACTTACTAACCTGCACATACAATGGTGTTTATCTGCTTACTATCTCCATATAGACTTTCATCTAGCATATTGTAATTATGCTCTGAAAAGATGATGTTGTCAAGGTTAAACTTACCCCAAAAAACCCACAGTCAAAATGTACTAGTGAGATTAAAAAGCTAATAAAGTTGCGAAATGTAGATCATCCATATACTTGGCAATTATGCTGTCAGTTTATGATTAGATTTCTATATAAAGAAACTATAAGAGAAACTAAGAATGTTGCATAGCAAACACTACAGGCATTAAAGAAAACAATAAACACTAGACAAGTATATGCAAATTAGAAAGTAATATTACAGTAATGGTTTAAAAAATACAACTATCTATTTTTATAAAACAATGTGATTAACACTTCAGTAGTTTTAGTGAAAAAAGATACTTTTAACAGAAATTACTTAGAAAAAATATTTTACTGCTTGACAAAGTTATAGTTCATTAATGCTTCACTTTCATACCTGGAAAAAAAAAAAGAATAATAAAAAAATTATATAATCAGGAACAGATTTCATTCCTCCATAAACTGACATTTTAAGAGTTAATCCAATTTTTAATATATAATTTGCTCTAAAGAGTATTCATCAGCCGAAGTTCACCAATGTGTTTTATTAGATCCTAAAATGCATCACAACAGTAACTTAATCTTTTTCTCAGCTTCAGCTGTTGAATTACACACCCTGGTGTCCCTTTCATGTTTTAATTCATTGACAGATTATTTGAATTGCAAATGACCTCTTTTTGCTCCAGGTTCTCCCCTCTTGGCCCAGCTTAAGCTTCAATTCACATCTTAATAAAAAAGAAATTTCCTAATTTGCCTGCTCAATTTTAGTGGCAGCATTTTCCTTTGATCTGTTTTTTATGCCATCCTTGATGCCTCTATATGTCATACAAAACTATCTAACTGTTCATTTTATGTGAGTATATGTCCACCTGAGGACCTAACATTTTTCCTTATCCATCCTTCTTCTGTCCCTTTTTTTCTAATTTCGCAGGTTACCATCTTGCAGGCCCTAGCATTATGCAGGAAATCAAACAGGAATCATTGTTTCATTCACTATTAAACCTTCGATAAATCAGAGTGAAATTTTAAAGATGGAATCTTTTTCCTTTCAACAAAAATAAAAGTTGTTTGGGTTTTTTTCTTCTCAGGTAGATCATTATTTATTTTAAAAAAATTTAAAAACCCCAACCTTTAAAAATATCTGGTTTTTAATTAAGTCAAGATATAAAGGAAACACATGTACATAAACCCTACCTCTAGGACAGAACTTTCATAATCCACAAATCCCTGAAGCTCAGAAACATGGAATATAATAACAAACTGATGTTTATATTTTGGCACAGGCACACCAGATGGGTCAGGAATAAAGCTCAAATCATTCTGAGTTCATAACCTTTTCTTTCTTCAAGTCTACTTCTTTTATTTCTCTATATATAGTTATTTCAGTATTTCTGAGATCGCATCTGTTTACATACAGGAACTCAGCTCTAGATTCACATTTTTGCATTTCATTCCAGACACTACATCTGTACCATAAGCAGCAGCTATTACAAGAGTTTGAAACACTGAGCTCCTGAGATGTACTGAGGGACACCCACTGAATCAGACAGTAGCATTCACACAATTAATGGAATATACAGCGGTTGAAACAGAAGAGTTTTGGAGGAAGGCTAAAGTGGACCTGTCTCTTGCATGGCACCCGTCTCCTCTAAGTGCCTGCACAGAGGCAGATTTGGCAACTGTGGCCTGAAGTGCACATGCACCACAAAAAATTTATGGCAAACTTGCACTTTTGTTCATGGAGACAAAAGGAGTGAGGTGAGGAGCCCCTGATGGAGGACATGGCACATCATGCACACCATGTAAATAAGTGCACGAGACTCACTGGAAGATGTGGCACACCAGCCTGGAAGGGTTATGTGGAAGGAAACTGTAGGGGAATAGGGACAGAGAGATGGGTTTCTGACTGGTAAGTTTGCAGGCATGTACTTAGGCATAAACATAGTATGCACTGCGCCAGCTTCGTCACAGTGTTGTAGCTGGCAGTGAAGGTGTAGGTTGCTCTGCAGTGTTTGTGTCTGAAAGCCTCCATGTGTATCCATCTTGATGAGAAGGTCTCAGCATAGCATAGTTGAGTACCACCATAATAAAAGTTAGAAGTACCACTAGAGGGCATTAAAAACACCATAAATAACTTAAGGCTAATACCAACAGCCACACTTCAAAATACCCAGCTGAGAAGAGCTGTAAAGAATGACAGGAAGGATAGACAGAAAACATATGGGACACATACAGTATGTGTCCACAGAAACATAACTGAATTGAAGGTGCTGAAGGTCTGGAGCTAACAACACCAGACAGCTTCCACAGACAAGAGAAGAGTCAACGCTAAATATTATGTCAGCACTCAGATAACTAGCTAATTTACATATTTCAGCCTGTAGGCCATCTACTAAATGACTAGTGAATGTCATAAAAAGATGACAAAAATTACGTTGTGCACTACATCTAAAGATCAAATGGTGATCTTTAATGTCATTGAGGGTAATAGAAGCAGCAGTGGGTAGCAAATACTTAACTCTTACCAGAAGTGGTAATGAAATTGTTGAGAGGTCTCTGCAGGTTGAGGAGAAGGGCAAAACAAAGGGTGCCTGCAAGCATCTAAAAAGCAGAGTTCTCATTTCTATTGTAACAGTTAGACATTTTTGGTTCATATCGGTTCAGCTGTGCAGCAGACAAAAGACACAAAAGAAGAGGCACCTTGTAAGTAACAAGGTCTGTCAAGTATTGTCACTTAAAGAAACATATGCTAAGTTTTCCTGCAGGCTTACACCAGCAATGTAGGATTTTCTCCACTACATTCCATGATTTATCTTAGGAAAGAAATCAAAAAGACCTCAGAAATGCTGCCAATGGTGAAGTCACAACATTTCTTTTTAAAGACATTATGTCCCAAAGGGTCACATTAGCTGAACCTCCCTATCACAGTTTCCTCTGCCTAGAGGGATCATATAAGGGATTTATTTACTGTTTAGAGATATTCTTTAAGGGAGCAATGTCCCTTTAGTTCATTTTATTTTGTTTCCAGTCTGAAAAGGTCTGCATACAAACATGTTGTACAGGGTAAAGCCAAAGAGGGCTAAGCCCTTTAGGCCAGTTGTTCAAGCAAGACCACAAATACTTCACACAGGAGTGTGAAGATACAAGAAAATGGAAAACAGCCACAGCTGAGAGAAAAACTCAGTATTTTTTATAATGTGAGAGGCAAACTGAATTAAAGTTATGAACATAGACTTCCTAAAAGCTCGAGTCAGCTGTGAAAACCCAATTGTGACATGCATGATATATCTGTCACTGTCAGAGATGGAAGAGGAAAGAAGCACAAAAGAGACAGGCATCCTCAGGAAAGAGGGTTTTTTAATGTATTTTTTTTAAATGGAAGTATATGAAAAGATTAGTATATCTTCATAATGGTTTATACAATTGTAAACCATCCAATGACTTCTCCCCATCCAGGGAGCAGAACTGAGAAAAGGAAAGGATACCCGTGGGTTGAAATAGAAACAAATTTAATATATAATAATAAAAACTAATATTAATAACAGTATTAATCTAAAGTACACAGAGTTATACTCTTGTACATAGGGAGTAGGGGGACTAGGCCTCAGAGGTAGAACTGCTGACAAACACCTTCTTGAGATGACAGCCACTGAAGAAAGATGGCCATTCCCAACAAACTCCCCAATTATAGTGGGTGTGACATTTATGGTGTGGAATAGTTTTCATTGGTTGGTCAGCCTGGGGTCAGTCTGGAGTCAACTGCCCTGTGTTACTGCTTCCCGCAGTCTCTGCACTTGTTTATCTCAAAACTGCTAGAAACCTTGGTCATCACATACCAGTGCTGACCAAAAACTATAACATGTCCTGTCACTTTTTTTCCCATTAAATCAGGAGTTGTAGTCCTTACAGAATTGCAGTTTTCCTGAACAGAAAACTGACTCTAAAATTCTATGCCAATAAACCAGAACAATCTGGAAACAATACGAAAAGTAGAGGCACAATCGTGAATGCAGTTTTAACATATCACCTCTTCAGACAATGGTATCTATTGTAACTTTTTATCAGTTGTTGTGGTTTAGGGCTGGGCTGGCCACTAAATCCTGGACAGATGCTCTCTATTAACCTCTCTCCCCTCCCCAGAAGGGAAGAGAAAAAGTGAGAGAGACTTTACAGGTTGGAAAATAAAACTAACAGGTTTAATTAAACAATAATACTAATACTACAAGATAATAATGTAAATAGGAAAATAATGAAATATATACAAATATGTACAAATATATATTAAAAATCAATATAAAATCCTTCTCCCACCCTCCCCCTAATGACAAATACATCACCAGAGGATATGCAGAGCAGGGCACTGGAAAAGTCCCAGACTGGACTCAGCAGCAGATGGGAGCAGGATGCAGGAACACATGGATCAGGATCAGAGGCAGATGAACTAGCAGGGTTCTGCTCAGACTTTGCCCATTGCAGGATAGAGACGGATGGAAGGGTCCAAGATGGAAGAAGGGTCGAGACCCTCATGATCCCTTGGCTTTATACTGAGTATGACGTATGTGGGATGGAATACCTAGTTGGTCAGTTTTGCGTCCACTTCACCCCCACGAAGGTGCAGACACAGTACCCATTATGAGACTATGACCTTGAACATTAGCAGTGCACACTGTCTGGGAAAAACATGCTCCTAGTTTCAGCAAGTTCAGTCACCTAGAAGAGACTGAGCTGAAAAGTAAAATCACTAAATAGAAAATTAGTTCTATTTAGCTCAAACCGGGGCATCGGTTAATTTTTGCAGAAAAGAGATTTAAAGCTGAAGGGAAAATTCATACAAGATTTGATGACCTTTGCTGCATTTCTGTAGATAAATTACATAACCTACCACAAGCTGTGTTTTCACAATCATTTTCCTAACATTTTGGACTACAGATACTCACAGATTTAGTACTTTCTTTAGTAGACAGCACAGCAAATCTTACCAGTTCCTGACCCTTTAGAAGAATGCAGTTCAAATGTGGCACCCAGGAGATCACTGGGACAGAGGAGAACTTTCAGCTGGCAAGCAACCTAACTGAGAAAGAGATATAGATCTCTTTCTTCTTCTTACATTACCCAGATTTTTGTTGTAAGTTTCAGCTCTGGCTTCTTGCTATTGAAAACACAAAGTGTTACAGGATGTTCAGATTTTTTTCCATTTGAAGTGTATGGTAATGACAGTGTGACCACATTCCCTGAACCAAATGAAGTGACAATCATCTAAACAGTTTCATTTGTTAGGTTCCTTTGGGAAAACACAAATTTGCTTAACATACACCTAATTATAATCTCATAAGCTGCATTTGTACCATTCAAGTGGTGTTTTTTTATAAATATAAAAATAAAATATTTTAAACATATAGTATAATTAATATAGTACATTATATATAATATGGTCATTGATGAAGTCTCTTACAGTGAAACTGTGTTTCATTTCAAGCTCTGTCATAACAGTAGCAATATATTTAAAATTTCTGTAACTCCATTTACACGAGAAAAAGTATTATTTTTCTTGCTGCATTTATATAGTCATGAACAGAAAGAATATTAAATATTTTAAGAAACTGATAAAGTGTCACTTAAAATGGAAATTAGCCCACAATGTAATATGAAGCTATGAGACTTGTAGACATTGTTTTTTGAATCTCTAAGTACAAAACTTCTTCACACAAACATTCCTTTATCTCTTTTTTTCTCAGATCTTCAAACCTCCAACAACCCTTTCTATAAAGTAAATTTCTTTACAAATAAGGGATCTAGTCTGACATTATCAATTAGATTTTTATAAGTCAAAACAGGAAGTCACATTTGGAAACTGCTGTTTACCACTGAGTTGACAACTCAGCCTACTTTTTCTGTCTTGGTGTGCCTTTAGATGAGCTGTCATTTATGACCAACTAATGACATCCAGTCTTTGTTGTAATTTCTCTTTCAACAAATGCATCATGTCATAAAATTCAGAAAATAAAAGACCAAATATATCTAATTTCTAAGATGATATAAAAAAATCCACATTTACGATACTGTGAGAAGTACAAATACTTTTTAATTCATTGAAATATTACCAAAGACAGAAAATATATGACCCAGCCTTAATCCCTAAAGAATTTAAGTAATAACACCCAACTATATAATACTCTTCTAATGTATTTCATGATCCTTTAAACTGTGTAATATGAAGATAATCATCCTGTCATTATCTTCAGTATTGCTGTATACATTCACAAAATTAAATCAGTCCAGTAAAGTTGAAATGCTTCTGGAGGTGAGAAAAAAATATAGTAACCTTTTATTAAAATAACTTCAGGATCACGTGGCAACAACTTTGTTTTTTGTTTTGTTTGTTTATTGTGGGTTTTTTTACTGTGGAGTATTGTGTAGCATGCAAGCTGAACAATTAGCTAGAATCTTGAGTGTATTCCTTTTTTCCCAGTTAGTTTGTCGATTCAGTGATATTTCCCAAAAGTGAAGGTTTATACCATTAGGTACAGAGAGTGATACATTGCCACAGTACAAAAGGTGTTATTGTAGTATATTTTTAATATTGTACATATGTATACACATATAATCCAAATGCAGATTCGTTCTTGTCCTAAAAGTAATCAAGCATTAAGTTGACTACTACAGTCGTGAAGCAGTCAACAACTATTAGAAATGTTGATATTCCCTTAGAGACAGCAAGCCACAGAAATTAATATGCCATCTTAACTAAATCTTAAACTGTTTCATCAAGAGAAACAAAAATATTTAGAATAATGTCAAAAGTTGTGGGGGTTTTTCAACTGAGGATCCATATATTTAATGATTACTCAGCCTTAGAGAAAAACACTATCTTGCTTTAGCAGTCAGACAATATCTTTGAAGTGCTATGACTAACATGTTGCAAGAGGTTTGTTATTTCAATGGCTCTTT
>NW_010168284.1:65407-87520 GCF_000695765.1 Mesitornis unicolor
CCCAGACATTAGCAACAACAACTGTTTCAAGTTCTTCTTTATGCTATACTAGAATTATTTCAAATAATACATTTACTACGCAGACCTAAAATTGCAAATATTTTAAAGCAATTAAAAACTACTTCTGCCTGTACAACAATGTTTGATTTAAATTAATGCTATCTTTACCATTCCAGGCAAAACTGTGTTTCTATTAATCTTGTCAATTGCAAATTCTTTTCTTCTAGAGCACTGTATCCCTTCCATGATGAAATGTTTCTACCACTGTCAGAATTACGATCCACTTTCCAACCATTTCTAACATTATATTAATATTTATAATTGGTAGATTAAACCCTTAGATGGTGATCATTCTGCTTGTTCTCTGTCGCTTTAAATTAGATCAAAAAAACCCTAGATATTATGTCTCCTGCAGCTAGTATATGGTGATGGTGACAATAGTGTTGTATGTTTATAGGTAAAAATCGTGAGAAAGACCAACAAGGAAGATATCTTGGACTTCTGCAGGGCAGGCTTAGGCTTGTTTGGATGACTGATTGACAGAGGCCCTTGGAAGGCAGTCCTGAAGGGCAAAGGAGTCCAGGAAGGCTGGACATTTTTCAAGAAGGAAATCTTACAGGCGCACACGCAGGCTGTCCCCATGTGCTGAAAGAGTAGCCACTGGGGAAGAAGACCAGCTTGCCTGAATAGAGAACTTTGGCTGGAACTCATGAAAAAAGGAGAGTTTATGAGCTCTGGAAGAAAAGGGAGGCAACTCAGGGGGACTACAAGGACTTTATGATGTTATGCAGGGAGAAAATTAGAAGGCTCAAAGCCCAACTAGAACTTAATCTGGTTACTGCAGTAACAATTTAAGAAGTTTCTATAAATACTATAGCAAAAAAAAAGGAGGGCTAAGGGGAATCTCTGTCCTTTATTTGGAAATATAATGAGTAAGGATGAGGAAAAGGCTGAAGTCCTTAATGCCTTCTTTGCCTTGATCTTTAACAGTAAGACCAGTTGTTCTCTGGGTACCCAGCACACTGAGCTGGAAGACAGGGACAGAGAGCAGAATGAGGCCCCCATAATCCAACGGGAAATTGTTAGTGACCTGCTATACCACTTTTACATACACAATACTATGGGGCCAGATGGGATCTACCCAAGGGTACAGAGCGAGATGGTGGAAGTGCTCACCAAGACACTTTCAATCATTTACAGAATCATAGAATCATGGAATGTATTGGGTTGGAAGGGACTATTGCAGATTATCTAGGCCAACTCCTCTGCAGTAAGCAGGGAAAATGGTACTAGATCAGGTTGCTTAGAGCCCTATCAAGCCTGACCTTGAATATCTCCAGGGATGGGGCCTCCACCACCTCTCTGGGCAACCTGTTCCAGTGATCTATCTCTCTCATACTGAAAAATGTTTTCCTAATATCCAACCTAAATCTACCCTTTTCTAGTTTAAAGCCATTACCCCGCATACTATCGCTACATTCGCTAGTGAACAGCTCTTCCCCAGCTTTCTTATAGGCACCTTTTAGGTACTAGAAGGCCGCTATAAGGTTCCTGCTGGAGCCTTCTCTTCTCCAGGCTGAACAACCCCAACTCTCTCAGCCTGTCTCTGTAGGAGAGGTGCTCCAGCCCTTTGATCATCTTTGTGGCCCTCCTCTGCACACACTCCAGCACTTCAATGTCCTTTTTGTGTTGAGGACTCCAAAGCTGGACGCAGTATTCCAGGTGAGGTCTCACCAGAGCAGAGTAGAGGGGCAGAATCACCTCCCTTGATCTGCTGGCCACACTTCTCTTGGTGCAGCCCAGGATGTGGTTGGCCTTCTGGGCTGCAGATGCACGATGGTGGCTCATGTCCAGCTTCTCATCCACCACTACCCCCATGTCCTTTTCCTCAAGGCTGCTTTCCAGCACATCATCTCCTGGCTTGTATTGGTAACAAGGAGTGTTCTGACCCAGGTGCAGGACCCTGTACTTGGCCTTGTTGAACCTCAAGAGGTTTACCAGGGCCCACTTCTCCAGCTTGTCCAGGTCCCTCTGGATGGCATCCCTTCCCTCTGGCACATTAACCTCACCACCCAGCTTGATATAATCAGTGAACTTGCTAAGGATGCACTCAATACCGCTGTTAATATCATTAATGAAGATATTAAACAGCACTGGTTCTAGTACAGACCCTTGAGGGACACCACTTGTCACTGTCTTCCATCTGACCACTATTCTCTGGATGTGAGCATCTAGCCAATTCCTTATCCACTGAACAGTCCACCCATCAAATCCATAGCTTTCCAACTTAGAGAGAAGGATTTTGTGGGGGACTGTGTCAAAGGCCTTGCAGGAATCCAGACTGATGACATCCATGGCTCTTCCCTTGTCTATTGATGCAGTTACTCCATTGTAAAATACCACTAGGTTGGTCAGGCAGGACTTGCCCCTAGTAGAGCCATGCTGGCTGTCTCAAATCACCTCCCTGTCCTCCATGTGCCTCAGCATAGCTTCTAGGAGGATCTGTTCCGTGATCTTCCCAGGCACAGAGGTGAGGCTGACAGGTTAGTAGTTCCCAAGGTCTTCCTTTCTAACCCTTTTTAAAAATGGGTGTGATGTTTCCCTTCTTCCAGTCACTAGGGACTTCACCTGACTGCCATGACTTTTCAAATATTATGGAGAATGGCTTGGTTTCCTGTCTTAGAAAGTTGTCATCAAGGTACTCCAGGAGTCTCTTGGATTGCCTACAGCCTGCTGTGCTACTTTTCCAACAAATGTCAGGGTGGTTGAAATCCTCCAGCAGGATGAGAGCATGTGAACTCAATGCCTCCTGGAGCTGGAGAAAGAAGGCTTCATCAATAGGCTCCCCTTGTTCAGACAGCCTGTAGTAGACACCAACCACAAGGCTCCCTTTGTTGTCACGATCCCTAATTCCTACCCATAAGCTTTCTGCCTGCTCATGGCTGTTCTTTAGGGACAACTCTTCACACTCTATCCATTTCTTAACATAGAGGGCAACACCTCTACTCCTCCTTCCTCTCCTGTCCCTTCTGAACAGCTTGTAGCCATCAATAGCCACACTCCAGTCATGGGATTCATCCCACTAAGTTTCAGTAATGACCACTATGTCGTAGCTTACCAGTAGCACAATAGCTTCCAGCTCCTCCTGTTTGTAGTCCATGCTGCTTGCATTGGTGTAGAGGCATTTCAGCTGTGCTATTAGCCATGTCGCCTTCTTAGATGGACACCCCTTCTTTTCCACAAGGTGTTTGGTGAAAGCTGCCCTGTTGGCTTCTATAACCTCAGGATTCTCACAGCCAATCTTGATATCGTTATCCCTGTCTACCTTCATATCTAGTTTAAAGTCCTGTCAATCAGCCCTGCAATCTCCTGGGCAAAGACACTCTTCCCCCTTTAAGAAAGATGCCTCCCATTAGATGCCAGCATACCTGGTCTCATGTATGTAATCCCATTATAAAAAAAAACAAAATTGTGTAAGTGACACCAGCCATGGAGCCATGTGTTTATGGATTGTGTCCTTCTGTTCCTTCCTATGTCACTGCTTGCAACCGGAAGGAGAGAAATAAAAACAACCTGCGCCCCAGATTCCCTGACTAGCCATCCCAAGGCCCTGAAGTCTTTCTTTATTCTTCGCACAATGTAAGTTGCAGTTCATCATCCACGTCCTCATTTGTCGGGCCTTCCTCAACCAGAGCCTCAAATCTAATGTTCAGAGGCAACTAGGGGTGCAAGGTGGACAAGGAAGGAGTCTGTCTGCTGTCCTGACTTTGAACTACCCTCTATTCACTCTCTCCATTTGGGTTTCCACCTTCTGCCTGACAAAAGCAGGACATAAGGGCCCCTTGATCCTGTGTACTTTCCATTGTATGCTCCCACTTTTATTTCAAGGAGGGCAGAGCCTGTTCTGCCTCCCTGATGCTCACTAACCTTTCAACTTCCTCCCGTAGCGCCACCACCAAGCTGAGCAGTCATCCACCAGTTCACAGAGCACACAGCATTTCTCGTAGCTGCCACCCATTTATAAAGAAAGTGCCTGCAGCCTGTGGCCTCAACAGAAGTCTTGACTAACCAGGGAGGTCCTAGCTGATATTTAAATGTCATATGGTGCTTAGGGACATGTTTTAGTGGTGGACTTGGTAGTGTTAGGTTTGCAGTTGGCCTTTTCTAGCCTAAATGATTCTATGATTGTATGATTCTATATAACCCCTGAAAAACACATGGAAGAGAATCCTCATTAGAAACCAAAACAGTGACTGCATAAAATTATTCTAGTTAATTTTCAGCCATTCTGGAGATGTATTTTGCATTTCAGCAGTGGCTGAAGCAGTTTTTACACTGAGTTTGTAAAGAAATTTTAGATGTTTGTCTTTAAAATATTCTTTGATGTCATAGAACAATTTTCTGTGAAGGTAGCTCAATATTCATTCCTCAGAATCCTTTGGAGGAATGAAAAAACATTTTTCAGACCAGTTGTGTCAGTCTGAACAGGTTCTTGTCTCCAGGTAGAAGAAGGTAGTAACAGAGAATACTGAGACCTCAGATTTAATGAAAGTGTTTTCCATCTCAGTTAATCCTTAAACACTCATCCACATCTTCTCAAAGCTGCAAGGAGTTTTTTTTCTCATTTCAGTATTGTCACCAGGTTCTGAGACCTTGAAAATACTCCAGTACCCCAGCAAAGTTTGCTAATAGTTGGACTTTTCCATAGGTAAGCAAGGACATCTGAAGAGATATTTCCGGAGAAATTGGTAAAATCTATGCCTTGTCCCTGCTATAGTACTAATTGGACCCAAAGCCCATATGTAACAAGCAGAAAGTTGTTATTCAGATAGGAATTGACACTCACATATGTTTTCTTCCTTGAATGCTATTTCCTTACAAAATTTACAAACACAAAAAGAACATCTTGGATGGTATCACTCAATAGTTGGCACAAATCATATAGTATTGGTCAAAGTTTTGCTTCTCTTTCTGAATGCTGAGCTTAGGTCTTTTAAAATTCTATTTTTTTTGCTGGCTCAATGGTTTAAATGTGGGAATTTTTTTAAAGCTGATTTTTTTTTCTTTTTTCCCTTGTTTATTAGGCAGAGCAAGGATAAATGACAGTCCTGTAAAACTGGAGATGAGCATTAACCTTGAAATGGCTGATGGTAGCTAGCTGGAAGCCTCCAGTATAGCAATTTCTGTACTCATGCATAAAGTACTGGTGTTTACTAGTTTTTATTTTTAAAGATGAAAAAGGAGAAACACTGGGATTTACTATCCTCTTGTCAGTAGCCTTCTATTATCTGAAAATCAAGCTCTGAATGAATTTGATAGTCTGTTCTTGCATTTTATGACTTTCCCCGCTAAAGCTGTCTGCTTTCCATATGATCATGGGAGAAAGGTCATAGTGCAAATTCTTATCCTTTGTGTCCCAGTGCCAGTGAAATTATAGGGGTAACATGCTTAGATGATACCTCCTTTACACAAAGCTGTGTTCCTAATCTTTTTGCCAGAGAGATTATCCAACAGAAAGGGAACCATGCTCAAGGGCTGTAAGCAGGAATTCTGTCTGCTTTTCCTCAGAGAGAAATGGCACAATGCTTTCTGTCATCCTCTCCCATTTTCTCTCTAAATGTATAAAAACTGTTGCAGTAGTACATTCAATATATTGTCACTTGATGTCTCTGAATACTGCAAAAAGATCAGAAAAAATGCACATCTGGAAACAAAGCTGGTACTGAAATTGCAAAGAAGCCTCATCCTTTGTCAGCTTTCTTTAACAAATACTTCAGCTGCAAAAAGACCATGATTTTTCAAGACATTTTTGTCTGGAAGCTTGTTCCTAAGAAAGTTCTCCAGACAGAAGGAGGAAGGAAACACCTAGAATGCTTTCCCCCCTGTCTGTTTTGTAGTAAAAAAAAAAATAATCTCAAACCTAAACATTTCAGCCATAGACTATGCAAAAAAATAGGCTTTTGACAGAATTTCTTCACAGAACAACATCTAAGTGAGAGATACACTTTTAGCTGTGGACTAGTAGATTTCATTGTTTCTAGCTTGATAACTCTTACAGAAAACAAAACTTAACCTTCTCAAGGTTAGTATCATTTCACAATGACTGCAACATTCTAAGCCCAAATTCAGATCTGTTACCTCCACATTATGAATGTTACTTGTGCACAGCTGTACAATTCTAAAAATGGTACTTAGAAGAAAAAAAATAATAATCATCTCCAGTAAATCTGCCACTTATTCTTATTTTTTGGAGTTCTCTGAGTTCTCTTCTATGCATTCAACTTAAGAAATCTTCAGGATGCTGTAATTACACCAAGACATGAGAAAGTCCCACATAGCAATATATTTCAATCTAAAACCACACCTTCAGAATACCGATGAAGAGGAAAAATAAGAATGAGAAAACAAATATGCCAATATTATATACTGCTGCAGTCCCCTTGGTGGGCTATATGATACTACTTCATGAATAAAGATGGAGTAAACTACATTTGTAGCATAATAAGAAAAGGTAATTAGTGCCATCTATTCACCACAGTTAGAATTTGACTAGAACAATTTGATTACTTTTATCACATTTTAAACTTTGAGTAAGATTTTCAGCTCTGTAATCCAGTTAGTGGTAAAGTGTGGAGAATATAAGTCAGCTTCCCAATATGATTGATGAGTATGTGCTGTGCAGGAAAGGAGCTGGAAAAAAATACAGAACTCATAATATAGACTCTGTCTGCTTGCTTTAAAGCCAATCTCTTCTAAATCAGTTTGAAACCTTCAGCCAGAATAAATATATGCTTAGTATCTTCCCTGAACAAACAGGAAATGGAAAACTATTCATAAGAAAGAGAAGCCCTTTTTTAGTTTGAATTTAGCACTATGATCTTTCTGATATGCATTTATTATTTATATTTTGTTAACTCCCACATCTTGCTGAGAATTGGACTTCAGTCATGCTGGGTGCTATACAAACACACAGGTAATTACAGTGATAGGCTATTTCAAATTCAAATATAAATTTATTGAGAAAAGTTTGAGTGATACACACTGAGAAAATGACGAGCATAGGGATTTAAACATCAAGACCCAGATCTTCATTACCATTGATGTCAAAGCAGCCATGGTATAGTAAGGCACAGAATTTGTATCAATGGCACTAGTATTAGTCTGCACTAACCAAAATTCCCAGTGTTACTCCTAGTCTAAGGGTCTCTGTATAGGGTTAGAGGTTCATTTGTTCCCCCTTTCTCCTGAGACCTAGAATCTGACTCTATCCAGATCCACAACTTGATTTCAAGTAGTAACGGCAAAAACAAGCAAGCAGACAAGCCCCTCAAGCTCTCTGAAGGAGGGGTGCCGTTTAACTACCTGTCCACTGCACAGAAATTCACAGAAATGCCAGGAAAGTACTTTTCCTCATCAGTTTATTATTATCCAGGCCCTGTCAAGAACAGAACGTTTTGCAGAAAGGTTATGTCATCCTGAGCTGTGCTTATCATGCTTTCAAACTTCTCTTTTTTATTTCCTGCAAAATTAACGTTATTTAAGGACTTTATTATTATCATGATGATAACATTAGTGCCTTTTATTGTCTCATTCTAACAAAGAAGATTTTTCTATTGATGAAATTGTGGAAGATCTTCCTAGATTATTAGATAACTAGTTATATTGCATCCTGTTATGAATAATCACACTGCTTTCTGATATGCTTTTTTTAATAAACATTCATGTGGTGTGTAGTTTTGCTCTGATGATACAGATTTATGTGTCAGAATACAAATTATATTTCTTTATAAAATATTTAAAATGCTGTGGGACTACTCTTTTTATATTTAATTTCCACCCACGGTGTTCTCCAGACTTCTTTATGACAAGATTTTTCTACTCATTGTAAATGTTGTGGAATATAAGGACCTCTATTTTTCGTGTCATTTTCCTGTGTGTTCTGAAATTTTTCTTTCAAAAGGGCAGAGAATTGTCTAGGATTGCAGTCTAGGAAGTGAAATGAGACGATTTAAATCAAATCTCTATTTGGATCCAAACATTGCCTTAACAATATTCCAATCCTGCAGTTTCAGGTGTACATGTATCTGCAACTGCAGGGAACCTTATATCCATAACAGCTGCTTTGGTCCATCCTGTCATCTGTAGCACAACACACATTCATCTAGTAGTTTGATTCCTTTTGAACACCCAGTATATACATATTTACTTTGAAAAGATAGCTAAATATGTACTGTATTAGTATTATTTTCCATTAAAGGACTTCAATGTAATTTTCAAACCATTAAAAAATTACTAAACCTTTGAATAGATGAAAATTATTTCCTTTTCCACAGAATCACAGAATATTAGGAGTTGGAAGGGACCTCAAAAGATCATCCAGTCCAACCCCCCTGCCAGAGCAGGATCACCTAGACCAGGTCACACAGGAATGCGTCCAGGCGGGTTTTGAATGTCTCCAGAGAAGGAGACTCCACAACCTCTCTGGGCAGCCTGTTCCAGTGCTCTGTAACCCTTACAGTAAAGAAGATTTTCCTCATGTAAAGAGGAAATTTCTAGTTTGCAATAGAAATTTCTATTTTGCAACAGAAATACTATTTCTATTTTGCAATAGAAATACTGAAGCCCTGAATAATTTAATTGACAGGCCTAAAATTCCAGAGGAAATAAGATATATTCCTAGTAATAAAATGAAAACTCAAAACTTCAGCCTTTCACCTCAATACCTTAGATACATTTATGTCTTTTCATTACATTTGAGCATTTCATAATGCTTAATGATTTTATCACATAGGTCCTCTGCAAAGTTAACCATACTATTATCCCTGATTTAAAGATTAAAAAAATAACATATGTGACTTAGAGGAAATATAGACACACAAGCTAAAAATTAGGTCTTCTAAACTGTTGCACTTCTGCCTCTCATCTCTGGAGGCATCTGATGATGTTCGTTCACTTTGGTTCTGATCTTGTTTTCATTCCTCTATTAAAAAAGATTTATTTTCAGCATGAGGAGGTGCAAAGACTGTCATCTGATAGCACTTTCTGGGGAGAGGAATAGAGTAGCAGGAAAGCTATTCAGCAAAGAAGAGGAATCCCCTCTTTCTGGCTTGAAACATATTTCAAAATAGAAGATTCTAGGCATGGAGCCTGTGTGGGAGATAATAGCATGAGACTGCCTAAGGAGGCAGGAGCCCTAAGGAGGGCTTCTGTGCTCTGAAGAGACCGGTTTTGAAAGAGTTTCTTGGTCTCTGGATCGATATGATCAGACTTGTTATAGATATATTTTTTCCTTCATTCAAGTATACTGGTTTTGTGCAACTCCTTGGTGAGAGTTTTGGAAAAGACTCAAGGGGATAGATAGACAAAAGTTAGGCATACAATTGCAGGACAAAATTGCAGAAGCACTTCTGTAAGTAAAGAGAAATATACAAAACCGAAATATTGCCGAGGCAGGCAATTTGATCTGTGCTAAGTCCTTTGGGAAGACTTCAAGACTTACAAACTGGTTAACTGAAACACAGACCAGTTCTCATTTTTTCTTCTGACAAACAGCATTGGGGGTGGGTATAGGATGGAAACTACTACTGACTCTCTGCATGACCTCAGGCAGGTCATATTAGCCCAATGTCTTTCTTCTTTTCATTAATCTGATTTTCTACTTCACTCAAATATTAATATGAAAAAATGAGCAGCCTTTAATGCCGAATTAATGTTTCAAATGTTCCTGAGCATTAAGGCATAGCTCAAATAGTTTTAAGGTATAGTTACTGCAAAAGATGAGAAAATGTCAATTAGCATAATGTAAGTCAACAGAGCAGGTGATATGGCAGACGAAAGATTATAAATGAGCAATAATGTAAAGGTGTCTCCAGACAAAACAAGCCCCAGCAGGCAGTATTACCCCATTCCTTGTCAGAATGGGCAATAGGATTTCAGAGGGAGCCAGCACTATAACAGATCATGGAAGGACATGTGGTGCCCATGCTAAGTGTATCAAGGGAAAAAGGGTTGCCAGGAGTAGTCAACATGGATTCACCAAGAGGAAGTCATGCTTCACCAATCTGATAGTCCTTTATGATGGCATAACTGGATGGGCAGATGAGGGGAGGGCAGTGGATGTGATCTACCTTGACTTTAGCAAAGCTTTCAACACTGTTTCCCATGACATCCTCATAGCTAAACTTAAGTGTGGATTGGATGATTGAATAGTGGGGTGGATTGGGAATTGGCTGAAAAGCAGAACTCAGAGTTGTGGTCAGTGGGACAAAGTCTAGTTGGAGGCTCGTGCCTAGTGGTGTTTCTCAGGGCTGTTACTAGGTTAAGCTCCGTTCAATATATTCATCAATGACCTGGATAATGGGACAAAGTGTAGCCTCTGCAAGTTTGCTGATGATACAAAGCTGGGAGGAGTGGCGCACACACCAGAAGGCTGTGCTGCCATTCAGTGTGACCTGGACAGGCTGGAAAGTTCGGCAGGGAGAACACGAAATTCAACAAGGGCAAGTGTAGAGTACTGCTTCTGGGGAAGAACAACCCCATATATCAGTACAGGGTGGGGGATGACCTGCTGGAGAGCAGCTCAGGGGAAAAGAACCTGGGAGTCCTGGTGTACAGCAGGCTGACCATGAGACAGCAAAGTACCCTCACAGCCAAGAAGG
The DNA here is from genome assembly GCF_000695765.1 of Mesitornis unicolor. NCBI lineage: Eukaryota > Metazoa > Chordata > Aves > Mesitornithiformes > Mesitornithidae > Mesitornis > Mesitornis unicolor. Next base: position 76,066 of record NW_010168284.1, read on the forward strand.
CCAATGGCATCTTGGGGTACATTAAGAAAAGTGTGGTCAGTAGGCTGAAGGAGGTTATCCTAGAATCATAGAATCATAGAATGGTTCAGGTTGGAAGGGATCTTAAAGATCATCTAGTCCAACTCCCATGCCATGGACAGGGACACCTCCCACTAGACCAAGTTGCCCAAAGCCTTGTCCAGCCTGACCTTGACCCAGGGAGGGAGCATCCACATTTCCCTGGGCAACCTGTGCCAGTGTCTCACCACTCTCACTATAAAGGATTTCTTCCTAACAAGAATCTTCCTCCTCTACTCTGCCCTGATGAGGCCACATCTGGAATGCTACACCCAGTTCTTGTCTCCCTAGTTCAAGAGGGGCAAGGAACTACTGGAGAGCATTAAGTTGAGGGCTACAAAGATGATTAGGGGACTGGAGCATCTCCCATATTATGAAAAGCTGAGAGAGCTAGGTCTGTTTAGCCTGGAGGAGACCAAGGGTGGATCACATTTATACTTACAAATATCTAAAAGGTGGGTGTCAGGAGAATGGGACCAGACTCCTCCCAGTTGTGCCCAGTGACAGGACAAGGGGCAATGGTCAAAAACTAGAATACAGGAGGTTCAACCTAAACATAAGGAAAGCTTCTTTACTGTGAGGGTGACAGAGCACTGGAACAAGCTGCTCAGAGAGGTTGTGAAGTCTCCTTCTCTGGAGACATTCAAAACTCGCCTGGATGTGTTCCTGTGCGGTCTTCTCTAGGTGATGCTCTAGCAGGGAGGTTGGACTAGGTGATCTTCAGAGGTTCCTTCCCATCCTTACCATTCTGTGATTCTGTGACTGTAAGTGGTGTGGTTGGCTGCAGCTGCATTAACTAGGTAAAAAAATGCAAGATTTGTATGTGTTACAGATGACATATGATTTCGTGGGATCAGCCTGGAAGAGCTATGTTCTATTGGGCTCTTCATATAGCTAAAATAACAAGGACAATGACAGAATGTATAGTCACAAAAAATTATCTGCTTACAGTCAGAGAATTCAAAATCTTGACATTCCAATTTTGTCACTTGTTTTTTTTTTATAAACAGCAAAAAATTTACAAATTATTTGCTTTCAAATATATAAATGCATTTGAAGCCAGAAATTAAAATATTTTTATTAGATAAGGATGCATTATGTAGCAGAAATTAATATAGTGGGCAAGTAATATGATGCATTACTGGGTACCTACCAAGATTAATTAAGTCTGTGGAGAAGGTAGACTGACTTGAGCAGATTCCCTCACTGCCACAGCTATGTGGCACTGGTAGCATCTCTGGGTTCTGTAGATGTGCACTAGTGCAGAGCAGCGCAAATAGGTAACAGTTTGAACTTGAAATTGCAATAGAGATTAAATCTGCTGAAGAGAAAAGCACTCTCATATTACTTTTTTGGAAGTCAACTATTTCACTAGGATACAATCAGTCTCTTCCTTTTGATTAGCAGATGTAAGTAAAATACAGACCATAAAATCTTCTTGAACAAATTAACAAGAAAAGTGGTGGACATTAGATTTCCTGATCTTTTCAAATGCAGACTAGCTTATTTCTCAAAGATACAATCAGTCAGACATAAGTTCTCAGGAGTAGCTGCAATGCAATTGGAGGGTTTATTTTAAACTGGAAGTTGAGATAGGTAGATTACTAAAGTTCTTAAAACATATAACTCTGAGCTTACCTGGAGAAATATGAGATCCACAGTATGTAATACAAACTTGATATGTAGGAAAAGAGCCTTTCACCTCATGCTGTTCAACAAACCTGAGTAATGGGTATGTATTGTCACTGCTGTCTGTACTACAGGTGCATTAACTTTTTTTGTGTACATTACATTTCCTCCCACCTTTTTTTGGCTCTGTAGAGGAACAAAGCAAATGCTTTATCTACTGGAAGTCAGACTGAAAAGAAAATGAAAAGGTTACAGTAGTTCTTGAGAAATAGAATGGTCATATATTTTGATGTCTCATCCAGCAACATATGCAGACTCTCATACCTGCGTTTTTAACCAGAAAATGTTGGTATTATATTTCTAGTTCCTACATCATTTTCTGTCATCCCTAATACCTTTTCTCTGTGAAGAAACATAGTTTCTGGTCATTATTCCTTAGAAATATGTGCTTACTTCCTTCAGAAATTAGTATTATTAATCTTTGTCCATTGATTCAAATCTTCATGTCTCTGTCATCTCTGTGCACAGGAAATGTGTGCTATGTAGCAAAAGGTGCAAACTTTAACAATCTTTCATTAGCGCCACTGGGTTTAATATGTTTAGGTTATTAAAAGAAATAAAGAAGTGTTGCAACTCATCCTGGGTTGCATAAAATCCCTTTTTCAAGGAAGTTTCACCTAAGCCATAATGCTTTAGACTGGAACAAACTATATCACTGTAGATCAAAAGACCTGAACTTGCCTTTGGGATTTACACAGACTATTCATTTAGTACAGGTTGAAGTCACATGCGTGACTGAATATTCATTGGCACTATAGAAAAATCCTTGCATGCCACATGTTCTTTCTCGTTCTTTTACAGTCTCACAGAATGGCTGAGGCTGAAAGGGACCTCTGGAGGTCTTCTGATCCAACAACCTCTTCTCAAGGGTGGGGTTCATAAAAGGTTTTTTGTGAAAGTGTGAAGCAGAAAGACTTCTGCAAGATCCAATCAATAGAAATAGGCTATGTTTTGCAGAGAAGAAACATCAATGAGAATCGTATGGCATTCATACATGGGGCGCAGACTTCTGTCAAGAACCTGTAGGCCTACAAAGACAGACTGATAAAACAAAAGCAGTGGCATACATTTTGAGGCAGATGCTGTATTTAATGCAAACAATAACAGATAAAGAAATACATTTTAACCAGATGCAACTTTAAATTATTATCAAATGTTTCTTCCACACCACTAAGACCTTAACCTGTATTTTACAAGGATTTATATTGTATCATGACTTCTAACAGAATGACAAGGTAGGTCAAGGTTGCTCACGTGGCAGTTTTCCACTGCTTCTCTCCACCAAAAGCCTGAGGATCCAACTATGCAAGTGTTCCAGACACACACCTTCACCATACAGAGTGAAATTAGATTTCCTGGGTCTATTGATTAAAGCAGAAAGATCAGATAGTAACTTTTCATACCCCCTTCATACTAAGTTTGTGTATTCAGTGTTTTGTTTTAAACGTGTTGTATCACGACACACAAATTGTCCTAAATGAATTCCATTAAGGACTGAAATGTTTCTTATATTGTATATATAAGTATGGATGATGCTACTGGCTCAGACAGTGACGCATCTTGCCTAGTATCCCATTTCTGGGAAAGGTCTATGGCAGACAGCAAAGGGAAAGCAAAAGCCCAGGACAAGCAAATGATGGCATTATTCCTCTAGTGAGCAACAACTTGCAAGTGTTGTGTTGCCTAAGCCAGAAGTGCTAGGATTGCCCTTATCACTCTGAGCCCTCATCTTTGCTGGAAGTCAAGCACATGAGCCTACTTTGTATTTAGCAAAATAAACTGTAAAGTATTTAAAGTATTCCACACATTTCATCGCAGAAAAAAAGTGTTGAAGTTGCCATTGACGAAAATTTGGATATGGGGATAAAATTAAACTAGTTTTAAATAAGTTTAAAATAGAAGCAATAACACCACATAGATTACAATAGCTATTCTTTTTTCTGTTTCATAATTGTTCTTTCTATGCAACATTAAAAAAATTAATTAAGTAGCAGTATCACTCTTATATTTTTACATAGTTAAATATTATTGTTCTTTACAATCTTAAAACCCCCAGAACTTTCTCTGGGATAGTAGTGATTAATATGACTAGTCACAGATTTCTCAAGCTATATAGGAGTTACAGATAAAGATAGGGAGAGCAATTAAGACTCCAGTCTAAAAATCAAATATCCCATTACAAAAACATTCTACAGACATGAGATGTATTAGTGTCTAAATGGCCCAAAAGCTCTAAATATAACAGGCCTTCACTTTTACTCATTACCTTTACATTTATTTTTTTTGCATATGCTTTTGTGTACTTGTGTAAGAGGAGCAATAAATAATGCAAAATATAATGTTTGAATCAAGAAAAGCTGTTTAAAAATCCCAACAACAAAACAGCAGAGACAACAACAACAAACACTACAGTGCCCTTAACTATATCCATAGATGAAACTAGAATTTCACATTTCTTTTTTTTTTTTCCTATGAACAGTCATGTTTAAAATATTACTCAGCATAGATAAACCGAGTCAGTGGGACTTTCTATTAATACATATTTCTTGGCAGCTATTTAATCTCATATCTATCAGCATCAATGTTGCATATCTGAGACAAAAAAAAAAGATAAAATAGCATATGGTTTTCAAGATTAGTGATGATGGTACATATAGATTTTGGTTTGAGTAGAGCTGGGTTGAGCTTTTTTGTTACTTTTGCAGTAACATACTTTAATACTAAGGAAACAACTCCAGTGACATTTAAGTCTCTAGTCTGTATTGAGAATATATATAAAATCAGTAACTAGGATGCTAACATTACCTAACTGAGGCATAAAAAATTCCCACCATCTCACTTTGCACAGGTCTCTGAAAAAAATGTGACATATTACTGTTTCTAGTAATAGCTGCTATATTTAAATAAATAAGTAAATACACAAGAACAGTTAACACAACAAAAGCCCCAGGAATTTAAGTTCATCTCATTTTGGTACTGATTATTTCAAATAATAATTTTCTTTCAAAAGTCTTTCCCTGTTTCCCCATTTGTTCATTCAAAATTATTAAATTAAGCAAATACTGGACTCAAGTAGTGTCACATCTATTTAAAATGAGGGCTTTTAAAATATTAACACAGAAATATCAACCTTTGTCAAACCCTTAGATTTAAAAACACAATTTTAGGTGAATGCTGCTAAGGATCTCGAAGAAAATTGAACACTATGTATCATTCCTTTCATTGAGTGGAAAGTGATCCAAAAATTTATTTTAATTAACCTACACAGAACTAATTTATCTTAAATTCACATGAAAGAGCACCAAAAAAATATTGGTTTTATCTGGCACATTTTATTTTTTTTTTTTTCATCTTCCAGGTATAAACTGTGACTGTCATTTGTTTATGGAAAATGTGATTCTCTGATGAATTTACACGGACAAATTACTGCTCTTATTTCTTTGTTTCTCAAAAAAATTACATCCTATTTACTGTCTTTCTGTTTGTAAGACAGAGTGTCAATAATAAGAACATTATTTTAAAAATATATACACAAAGATATATTTCTTATGTGATAATAAACAATTTAAAAAGATGGATACGGTGGAGTTGCAAATTAAAATCACAAAAATGTTACCAAAACTTTCTTATATATTACCATTCCTACATCCCAGGTAGCAGCTTCCTACAGTAACAATTGGAGTTGTATAATACAACATAGACATCTTTAATTATACAATGACATTAGATAAAAATAAATCCTCAGAGGAAAACTCCAATGTAATCCAAGAGATAATCCAATTACAAAGGAGACTAAGTTATTAAAAGTGAAGTATTTTGATAATAAAGAATAATTCAGAAGCAAGCAGACAAACTACCTTCATCTATTTGAGGAAGCAGAATTTTATTGATGGAAACAACAGAATGAGCCTGTCTGTATGCTCATGTAAAGGAGAAGGGTGAAAATAGGTAACTAGATATAGGAATAGAACAGTTTCAGTTTATTGGCATTTCATTTTAATTATTTGTTTTCTTTCTTTTAATTAGAAAAAGTGTGAAGAATTTGCATGCAAAACTGTTTGCTATTCCCCCTTCACCGCTGCCTAACAGAGGATTCTTGCACAATTTTCTTCTGCATTTACAGAAGAAACAGATGGTCATTTGAAGTCAGAGGAACTAAGTTAATTTTCACACCTGCTTCATAAAAGTTCATCCCTACTAATAATGCCATTTAGCATATAGATTTAATTCCAAAGAAAACACTTTGTCCTAGAAAAGTGATGGCTGAGAAAAGGGGGAAAAACAATGAAAATCTAATTTTCTTGTTTTTCCTGAGGTTGAACTCTTTTCCTACAGTGGATTCTGTCAACTAGTTCCCATCCTTATCTTAGGTGGAATCAGAGTGACTTCAGGCCAGATTACTACATTTACCACTGCAAATAATTAATTTACTTTGTAGTACTGCCCAAAGTTACAAGTCCAATGTTTGGTTGCTTCTTTAGAACTAATTTTCTAGAATCTGTATAATTTAATTTTCTATAACTAATAAGGTTATTTATTAGAAATCTCCTATTAATTATTTGTTTTGACAATATAAATCTAACAGTTTCCTATCAGGTCTATTTTGTACCTACAGCGAAGGCCTTACACCTCTTGTTAGTTTGACTTCAGGACATAGTAGTAAATTAATTCTAAATGTGAATTCTCTAACTTCTGAGATTACCCAATCAGACATTACATAAACATGGGATTTAGTATTTCCTTACTAATTATTTGTGCACATATATAACTATATCAAGCACTAGAGTCCAGATCTTCCTGGAGATAAACATAAGAATTATCAGTATACCTTTTACTAACACACCTGAAGGACTTAGTTATGTAAATTATGTGACCTACATTATTATACCAATGCAACTGTACTTGTAGCATTTCCTATTGCCGTCAAATGGTTATTAATAGAACAATTGAACAGCTGCACAACTTCTAGGTTTATAAAATAACAAGAAAGGAAGCAAAAATACCTCTCAGGCTTTGCACTATTTTAACAACATACACTAATTGCAGCTCATATTTTTCAGTTTTAATAAAATAATTGACACCTCTGGCTATTAGATTTTCTTCAGACTACTGATTTTCATTAGCTTGGCTTCAAAGGCCTAGTAGACACACTTGTCATTAGAAGATTCAGGGACAGAGACAAAAAAAACGGGGAAATCTGTGGCTATTTTTGCATTTTCTGAAATTCTGGATAACAAAAGCATGCCTTTGTATAAGTCCTGTTCTGTCTAATGCCCTATTCTCATCACTGATTTTCTGCAAGCCTCTGTGAAGAGTGTTATAACCTACTGTGTTTTAATTTATCTGTGTCTTGACATTAATGATTTTTTAATATGGACTTTACCATTCTGATAGGTGGTATAGCCAACTGTGGTTTACAGTTAGGAAGTGACTGTTCCTTTGCTGAAATGGCTACAAATATGCTAGAAATCACTTCCCATCTTGTATTCCTACACAGGAATTAAAACTTTTAGGTATAGCTATTATAGGTACTGGAACCAAAATCTTCTCCTTTCCTAGATAACTCTTACCTTCCAAACAACTGCATAATGTGTTGTGTCTGTTTCCATGAAGATGCTCTTTACTAGATTTTTATGACATAAGTGCATAAAACCAGCAGCATCTGGGTAGCATAGTGCATATTTCATATGAATTTTGAGCTGTTTCAGAAATTAATATTTATAAAGATCATTGGATGAAATATTTCATGTGAAAACAGAAATGTTAAAACGTTGCTGATACTGAACTTTCATCAAATGAATAGATGTGAGCATAATTTTTTTTAAAAAAGGTATTTGATTCACAAAACTTAGATTCCAATATTATTTTACAAGTTAATCACATTCAAAAAGTATGCACCATCAAGCCTCTCTCAAAGTCAAAAAGGGGAAAAAAGATGAGTACAGGCTGAAAACCAAAGTGTGATTTTTTTGCATGTCCTGAAGTATTTCTACATAAGAAAGAGCATTTAAAAGCAATTGAGCCAGGTTAAAAGAAAAAACAAAACAAAGCAAAATTCCAAGAAGGTGGGTAAGAACTGTAAGAAGAAAAACAAAACAAAACCAAAAAACCACCAAACAAAAAAAAACTACTATAGAAATCAATGAAGAATCACTGAAGCCAAATTTGACTCAGAAAACATGAAAATGTCAGTTTCTGGTCAAGCATCATAGTGTTTCCAAGCCAAAATCTTGTCTGATGTTCTTGGGTGTAACTGCACTGGTGTAGACCCAACTACTCCTTCAAGCTTCTCAATCTTTTTTGTTGTAAATAACAACTAAATCAATCAAATAACTGACAAAGTGCTCAATACTCAGATATCTAGTCTCTTGACTTTTTCAAGCTGAACAGAAAAGAAAAATCTCATCATCTTGAAAATTGCCCATTTTCTGGGGGGATAGTAGCTTTTTTACTGGTTCTCTGATTGTTTTTTACTGTTTTTTTGATCACTTTTTGCCCTTCTGTAGACCCGTATATTTTGGAAATCCTCTTCCCTCAGATATATTTATTTTCTCTTTTTCAGTCTGACAAGGGCCCTTTATTATCACTAAGCAAATGCCCGGATTAATGTTTTTCCTACTCAGAAGCAATCTTGTGTCAGTTCCTTCCTCAGAGTCTTAGAAAATTTAGGCATCATATCCCTGATATACAAAATTATTCAGATTAGATCTAAGTGTACTAAGGAAAACTCATAATTCTCTACTTATTGCCAGAAAACTTTCCAGAAATTTCCAAGAAAATCAGTTGCATTCATAGACTATATCCATCTTTGACTCAAACAGGGGTCTATAATCTGCAGCAAAACATTTTTCAGAAATACTATCTTAATATCAGAAATGTTGTTACCCGTATTGCCATAACATATCAAAAGGAGCTAGGCACACTCTTGAACCACTCAAGAATTTATGATTACCTTCTTTATGTATGTAGGTTTTCCCTCCTGAGTGTCAGAACTTAAATACTTAAGGACTCCCAGTCTGCAGAGACTGCATAAGACTGGGGCACTAAAGGGAAATATAAGTTGGGGTAGGTAAGAGGCTCAGCTGAGAACCACACAATCCTGCTAATATAAAGCATTTAGATTCAAAAAATTAAAACCAGTAAAGGTATCAAAAAACTACAAATGGGTATGGCTTCTTTAAAAAAAAAAAGTCATAAATAAATTATGTCACAATCTAGAGATCTACACAATTAAATTTCTAAAGGTGAAACATTTGAATTAACTTCATTATAACCCCAGTGCATCTCTTCCGAGTTTCAAAATACTGCTGTACTCAGTTCAGCTATTTCAAAATTCACCTCACTGAAAATGCAACAAGAAAACCAGTAAAGTATTGACAGATCTAATCAAGGTAAATGTATAGTTCATGTTACAAAGGGAAATATAAGGATCCATTTCTTTCTTACTATAGTTTCCATATGGTTTGAGTACCTATATATATATATATATATACAACTAAAAATGTCTTTGAAGGATCAAGAGTTCACCTGACCATCGGAACATTTTGCATTGTTGTTTTCCAAAAAATGAAGTAACTGTTTGTATATGAGCAAACAGAGAAGCAAAAGACTTCACCCTACACTGTTTATCTACTTGAACCCAGATAGAAGAGCTAAACTGGCTGACTGGAAAGCCGGGTAATCTAAGGGTGGTGGTGAATTACATACCATATGCCTGATACAGAGTTCTTACTCTCAAGCAGTTACTTTCAGACACATGCAGTATACGACAATTTCAGTCATCTGATCTCCAGGATCTAACTTAAAAGGAAACTTTGGAAGCTAAGAAATGAACAAATAGGTGTTTTCCCACCACAAAAATTATTACTTGCACTTAGAAGAAAAATAATATTGGATTTTTGATGTGGCACCTCCTTTAGAAAATTTCAGGACACAAAATAAAAAAAAAGGATGCCAGTGAGGTATTTAATTATACTTACTCGGCTAATTTTCTAAACCACACAAACAGTAGGTGGTATAAACCAGATAAAAGCTATCTGTCCGGAAATCCTCCCCTTAATCCTGACTTTCAGAGTAACCTTGCCAAATAAAGTTGGCTATCAGATGTCATTATAGACATAATCTAACCCACTGAATTTCTTCTCTTGAGTGTTTATTTTTTGTGTGCTGTTTTCAAAAAATTAATTCTAGGATTTGAAAAAACCCTTTAACATAAAGGAGCTACAGTTTTCAAGAGTTACAGAAGGATTTGCCACAGCATAATTCTTAAAGGAGGAAAAGGGCAGAGGCTATATTTGTCATTCATTAAATAATTTAGAATTGTGCTGTAAAGAGCGCTTTTAAATTATGTTTTTTAAATAATACAGATTGCCATGAGAGATATTCATTAAGTGGCAAAGATCCAAGACAGTTATGGCACCTGTAAACAAAACGCATCAATTACATGCTAGGTAAAATAAGTGAATGTTACCTATTGTCATTTCAAAGACTATATTGGGATCCAAAAGACAATAATTTTAAATATGTAGTCTTCATACTCTTTAATGACTTTCTGAACTAACATTTTTCAATAAGTTACTTATCTCTAGATAAAAACTCTAACAAACACTTGATTTGTACTAATATTATAACAAAGAGTTTAATCAGAAAGAAACAATAAAGCCTAGAGGTCTAAATGACAATGAAGCTTACTGTGGTACCTATGGTACTGTCTGTTTCCGGTGCTTTTATTTAGCAGAAATAAGGAACAAGGATGTTATGTCAATGGAGAGAATAAGTAATTATAGTGCTTAATAGCTGTATTTAGAAAAGATCAAAGCACAAAGTTGGTGAATTCTGGGTGAATTTTTGTAAAGCCTTCTCTGCGGTGGATTTGTAGACATAAATCATAAAAATTAAATATTATAAAATTATATTTTCCCGTCCAAAATTTACTTGTTTCTTAGAGGCAACATAGAAATTCCAGGAAGAAGAAAAGCAGCAAAATTGGACCGAGTTGGAGTATTTTGTGTGCACTGTAATCATGAGGCTCAAGAAGTAACAGAGCTATGCTAAATGTGCTGTGGAACCTGTTCACCACTCCTAAACTCTGTGATTTGCCAATAATATTCCCAGCTAGCCTATGATGCAGCCAACAAACGGTAAAACTAAGACTATGAACTCTTATAATGAAGTAGAAATTTTTCCCCATGGAAATGAAACAAGAAATTATACAGAAGCAGTACATTAAAATATTCTTATGGATCATCTCTCTTTAGTACTCCTAATAAAAGTTTTCAGCTAGTGGAAAATTTTGATCATCACAGAAAATCATAGTGACACTTAGGAAATTATTTCCAGATCATCTGGAAAACTCTTAGTCTCATTTTACTCTGTCATTTACTTTGATCGCCATTCCAAATCTTCATGCTTTCGAGGACCATTATCTCACACTAAGCCTCATATTTTGAAGACTGATGTTGGCAACATTTGCATTAGACTAATTCTTTGTCCATATTTACCACTTGTAAAAAACCCAAGTGTTCACAAATCAAAGATCTGGTGAGAGAAGAATCAGGAATATCATGAGCAGGTGAAGTTCATCATGGTGCCTATATCTGGCTTCAGGCCATCTTTTCACAGCAGCTGGATCAGGGTGGTGCTCTGGTGCATCCATTCCCAATCAGGTACTTTAACCTTTACATATTTTATTTTATTTTATTTTATTTTA
>NW_010168285.1:0-2778 GCF_000695765.1 Mesitornis unicolor
CAACCCAAACCATTCTGTGATTCTGTGACTTTTTTTAAGGAGGGCTTCCAGAGACACAAGCTACTGCTGAAGTTGCAAGGACAAGGGGGACTCTGTTAGGAAGCCAAGTCTCAATTTAACATGGGATGATAAGGTAACAGCAAGAGGAGACTGCTCCCCAAAGAAAGGTGAGAGGAGAGCAGCCACAGGGCAGGCCAAGTGGTGGTCTCAGCAGCAGGGCACAATCCCACAGCATTAGAGACAGGTGAGCAGAGCAGATTGGTGACTGCAGCAGGTCCTGTTGACAGTGTGGTGAGCATCAAAGAGAAGGTAACATGCCAGGTCCAAGGTGAATCCAGGAAATCCAAAAAACTATTCAAGTACAGAGCTAGGAGCAAGTGTACCTAAGATGTAGCTTGAGAAGGTCTAGGCATGAGCTTAAATGGAGACCCTAATCAGAGAGTGTTGGTGGAGACTCTGGGAGAGGCTTGCTGGGGCAGCCAAGGCCTATTTGTCACCTAGGTTCCTGACAGGCACTTACTGAGTGTGGGCTTTTCCTCTGACTCTGTGTAGGTCAGAGGCAGAAAGAATATAGGATATTATGATGAAGAGAAGCCAGCAGAAAGGTGAAGAAGAGATGAATGGTTGTTTGGAAGGAAGCTAATGGTTAAAGCTTCCTTTAAGCAGGATGTCTATTGGAAAAGCAGACACTGATTTTTGGATGAAGAAATATTCCTACTTTTTTTTTTCCCCTAGTGAAATACAGAGTGTTGTGACCATCTTTTATTCATAAATATCCCCCCCAGAACCTCGGGATAACACCAAAATACTCTGACCCATGTAGTCCATTTTTCCCCAAATGGAAGTGGTTTGACTTCATTATTTGCTTTGTATTTGAACGGTACTTAACTGTCATGATGTAACTAACAATAATCTCTTAATGCTGTATTAATTCTAGTTATACTAATGAAACCTTGAATGTTGGAGAGCGTTTGGCCTAACATTTCTTAACTTATTTGATTGTTGGCTGAAGTGCAACATGGGGGTTTTTTGTCTATCTTGCCTATTTTAACCATCCACTTAGCAGGACAAGAGACTAATGTATTGAGCTTACATCTTGACATTCTGTGATACAGATTTCTGGTACAGCATCTATCCAGTTCAGTAAAGTTACAAACAAATTGTGAAAAGATTTGACACTCAGTGTTCAGAGACCCGACCTCTCACTTTTGAGTACTCTTTTTCTTGAAGTCATAAGTTTTCTCAGATTTTCTTCAACTGAGGCCACTGCTGTGCCTAGTAATGGAGAAATTATCACATCTTTTCTGTAGAAAAGCCTTTGTACTTCAATGTGGCAACAGCACCACATGCGTATAATAGATTTGTTACCTCCTTCAAGTGCCTTCCTGTTACAGCTTGACATAAGAGGTGTATAATAGATTCGTTAGCACATCCAGGTGTCTTTCTGTAACAGCTCGACATAACAGTACCCTCTAGTGGTAAACTTTATTTATTTATAGGTTATTTGGAAGCACCAGTGAAACAGCAGCATTTCCAAGATGGCCAATTAGCTGATAACTGTTATAGTGGAATATAATTATCACACTACACCTTTTTCCTCCATGAAGAACTTCCTTGACAGTCTTCCAGTGTTCTAGATGAGTTTATGGTAGTAAGTTTCATTAGTGGACCAAATTTCCGTCAGTACATCTCTCCAGTAAATTGAAACAGATCTATGTTTTACAGGTCTAGCATACTTACTCATGTTTTGTTTGTTGTTTTTTCTCTCCAAATATTCAAATAATCTGGTTTTGGTAGGAAACCAATTTAACTTTTCTTAGTACAAGATTCATTTGTACCCAAATTGTCCCTTTACAGTCTTTCATTAATCTTGTGTAGCATCATGTTTAAGACTTGTTTCTTTTACATGTTTTTCATTAGTTAGTTGTCTTTTAGGATGCTCCAGTTTGTTTATAGCCTTCACTCCCACATTATACCTTGCAAATTACTATTACCAGCTCCATAGAATTTTTTCCAAAACAGATACAGAAGCACTATCTCATGTGAACTTTGTGAGTAACTATAAGTACCAACATTTGCATTACTGGGTGAGGAGTCTTAGCCAGGGAAACATGTGCTATATATTCAATTTCTGGGCACCTGGAATAAGGATTATTTGTAACTGCACAGTGTTGCTTGTTAATGCAGTATCTGAATGTATTGCTTGACTACAATCAAGTCCTGGTAGACTCTAGTCCACAGCTTTTTGGAATTACTTGGAACCAAAGAGTTCGCAGAGTTGCAGAGTCCACGCTGACATTTACTCACATATCTTGGGAAACGGGAGAGGTGCCTGAGGACTGGAGGAAAGCAAATGTCACTCCAGTCTTCAAAAAGGGCAAGAAGGAGGACCCGGGTAACTACAGACCGGTCAGCCTCACCTCCATCCCTGGGAAGGTGATGGAACACCTTATCCTTGGTGCCATCTCAAGGCATATCAAGGATAAGAGGGTCATTAGGGGCTTCACCAAGGGGAAGTCGTGCTTGACCAATCTCATAGCCTTTTATGAGGATATAACGAGGTGGATGGATGATGGCAGAGCGGTGGATGTGGTCTACCTTGACTTCAGTAAAGCCTTTGACACAGTCTCCCACAGCATTCTCACAGCTAAACTGAGGAAGTGTGGACTGGACGAACGGGTAGTGAGGTGGACTACGAACTGGCTGAAGGAAAGAAGCCAGAGAGTCGTGGTCAATGGGGATCTAGCTGGAGGCCTGTAACTAATGGAGTGCCCCAAG
>NW_010168286.1:0-1651 GCF_000695765.1 Mesitornis unicolor
CTGGGGCCAACTGGACTACATTTCCAATGTCCCCACTGGCGGCTGCCACCCCCACTGGCACCAAAAAGGGGGCAGGTTCAGCAACCGCCAGAGCAGGAGTGGGCACCAGGGCCACGGCCAGGCGGCGTGGCCGGACCTGGCGCCAGGGCCGTGGCCGGAGCCTGAGCCGGGCCAGAGCTCTGACCAGAACCAGGGCCTGGGATGGGACCCGAGCCAGGACCAGGGCAGGGAACGCTTTTAAAATGGTATTATTCTCACGCAAAGAGACCTGAGCACGCCACAGCCTTATAATTAGCATTATTTGACTCAAAATGATGAACCACAAGACATAATCATAATATTCATTCCTCATTCCTCCAAACCCCTGTGTCTCAAGCTTGCCGGGCAAAGGAACAGAATCGTTTTTTATAAGCATGTCCATGACGTAGTGGCCAAGGTACTCAGGCAAAGCCCTAACCCACCTCAAGCCCGCATCCATCACCGTCCAAAATATATGACAATATAACATGGAGACAGTGCAAGTCAGCATGAGAGACACCAGAACAAAATTAACAGAGGTTACAAAAGCGTCCTGTAACAGGCCTTGCAGAAGCACAGTTACGAGAGACATTGTAGTATTAACTTCCAACTTGTCTCGTTGGGGAAATAATAATAAAAATTAATTTCTAAACTTATGCCCCAAGTTGGGCACCAATTATACTGTTTCCGTTTAAGGGTCAGAGAGCAGGATTCTCCCTCTGTTGTCCTTTACCCTCTCAGGGGGAGGATTAAAAAATAAGGGAATAGACAAAAAGATGCTTTGCACAAGGTTGGAAGATAAGACTGTAACAAGTCTAATGAAAAAAACAACAGGAGAAAGGAAAAGGGAATTAATAAGGGACAAAGGATATTTATCTATATACAAAACTCGATCCCAGTAGTTGCGAGTGGAAGTGTCCAAACAGTGCCTTGTGGCCGCTGCGACTGCTGTGACTCGTCACCAGGAACCGCAGTGGTGCTGGGAGCGGATGGCGGTGTATGCTGCTGAGCATGTGGAGGTAGCCCCAGCCATCCCAAGATGCAACAGGAAACCACCCAGGAAGCCAGGAAAAGCCCGCAAAAACCTCAGGCCTCCTCGGTATTTTATAGACTGTGGCCGGAAAGGGGAGGGAACAGGATCTCGGACCCCTCCAGGGTCCTACAGACACCACCAGTCCTTCCCTTTCAGGCTGGTAACCCTTAAACCATAACACCAGTGTCTATGAATGTGGTAAAAATACAATAAAAATAAACCAGATACTACTTCTTGAACAATGATTCTTAGCACATATCAACAAGTATCGTCACAGATTAAATCTTGCACTATGGAAAATACAACTACAGAAAATATTTGGCACATTCAACAGCCCTAGCAATGCTTTATCCGTATTTAGTAAAATATGAATAAAACTGAGTTTTAATGTGAACTTGTGCATTCTGTAAAAGTCCCTCACCAGCACCAGAGACAAAACATACTATCAATGGAATTGATGAAGCTATAATAATACAAAAATTGGAAAATTCGACATACAAAAGCAATCAATGCTACAATGCTATGAGTGTATATTCTTATAAACAGTGAATATTTCTTGTAAAAGAGTATATTTCATTTTATTTTATTTTATTTTATTTT
>NW_010168287.1:0-27574 GCF_000695765.1 Mesitornis unicolor
CCCCCACCGCAACGGGTACGAGTGCTGGAGAGCCGCAGGTATCCACAAATAGGGGTTTTTAAAAAAAAATGGGAAAATAATTTTTAAATTATGGGTTCTGTGCATTGTTTTGCTTGCTTGTTTGGTTTTTTTTTGGGGGGGAAATGCTCTCTTTTATTCCTTCTGGAGTGATCATGAATCCCAAGAAAACCCAAAAACCAGACTCTTGTTTATTTAAAGAAAAAAGCTTGATAGGATATAACAAATCCTGTTTTAGGAAGAAAAAAAAAGGTTCATGAAGCAATAGAGCCAAATATTTTCAAGCAACAGCTGAAGTCTATATCCCTTTTGTGTGTGAAGAGAACATGTAAACATCTAAGAATCACTGAAAACAATGCACTTCCTTTTTTTTTAAAAAAGAGATTTTGTAATGTACCTTTCTGACCTGCATGGGTAGCCAAGATCTACAGTCCTTCAGGATATTTCTGTTCAAGAAGAGATCGATGATAGAATTCAATAATTCTTTGATGCAATATTTACAGAAAATTTGCAAAGGCCTATTTGCCCCAACACAGTAGGACTCCCAACAGAAGAGGGGGTTTTGTGGTCTGCTTTTCCCGACACTGTTTCTTTCCAGGTAGCAATCTGTTTGAAAATCTCTTCGTTTGCTTTTTTTTCCCCGAGGCAGGTTGCTCCAGCCGCTCTTTCTGTTTGTTTCTGACTGCTCTTGGAAGCTGTTCCCCAGCAAAACAATCCCAGGCATTCAGCTCTCCCCTCTGCCCTGCAATCCATTTGGTTATTTGTCTCTCTTTCAGATGGCCATTGCGTCTGCTTTAGGTAGTAACTCTTTTTTCCTCTAACTTTTTTTATTTTTTTTTTAACTTCAGAAGGGAGCCTAACTTCCTCAGTCATTTATCTTGACATCATGATAGTTTTCCTAACAGCAGGGGTAGTGCAGTCCTGGAGTAGAATGTCAAGGGATCTTTATATAGTCCCCATCACTGGAGCATTTTAAGCTGCGCAAATATTTATTGAGAATGACACAAATACAGTTGTCCTGACTCAGGGCAGTGTGATAGCCTAGATGATCTCACGTTTACTTCCAGTCCTGTTTTATTGGATTTCTATGATATATATACACCTTATAAATAGCCCCAAGATTATTACTGCTGGAAGGTAAAACACAGCCTTATCTCTCTTTTTTTTTGTGTCTTTTCTTTTTCTGTCTACTTATTTCATCGTGCAAAATAAAGAGTATAAAACTATGATTATGAATCATCACTTACTGTTTGAGATAAACTGTTGGTGCAATTCTTACTCATGCAAAATATTTGCTCGTCTAATTTGTGCATGCAGAAGACCACCAGGGAGATAAAGAGACATTTGGGGAAATAGAGTCACTATAGAGGAAAATCTTGCCTGTTTTTTTCAATGTACCCCTTCAGTGGAAGTTTTATGTGAATAAAACGAGGAAGGTTTGCCCTCAGAATGGGCTGACTGCTTTCAAGGAGAATTATCATCTATCTGCATTATTTAGACAGCATCTGGGAAACTCACTGGAGCCTCAGGCTCCCATTGTGCTTGGCATTGTGCAGATGAGTAATTAACGGCGGGCCTCCTTCTGTTTTGTTTAATGTATATATTGTACATATACAATGAATTAAGGAAGACTGCCTATGTGAGGAGTCAAATGGGAGAAAGGCGATACTGCAGTCCCATGGATGGCATGGCCGACACTCAGCGGCTTCAGTTCACCCGTTGCCTAACTGATGGACACTGTAGGCATGCTCAGCATTTAAAGAAGCGCTGAAAAGTGTTACTCTTCCATGTTTTGGTGGGCTCATATGCATGGAGAATGCACAAAAGGCAACATGTGTGCTGAAGAAAGAGGTTGAATATATTTTTCAATATGTTTTGGAAGCATATTTTTTCAGACATACAGATTAGGTGCAACCATTAATTTCCAAAAGATTAAGCATCATGACAAGTTAAGTACAAAACTGTTGGCAATATACATTTCTGCAGTTTCATATGCCTGTAAGAGAGTTTGAATAAAACCTTCTCCCACTTGATGGGCATCATGACTCAAACACCACACCCCCTGTAACAGAGTCTATGATGGATGGCTGGATTGGGGGGCAGAAGCAAGAAAAGTGGATATCTCCAAGATCCTTGTTGTAGCAAGTACTACTATTGTTGGAGTCAATTTATATGTCTAAATAATAGTAATAACTTGCTAAAAAAAAATCATCAAGCAATTTCCACAAAATGAAAAAAACCATTTGTGCATGTTCTGCTGAGTGCTCATGGATGCAAAACAAAATGGTCACTTAATGTTAATAAAATATTCATGTGAACATTATGTTTTCATTACTGAAGTGGGAGACCACAAAATGAAATACAAGTGAAGAGTGTGCTTTCAGTTAAACTGCTGATTAAGCAAAGGAACAACATTTGTAACAGAAGAGAATGAGGTAATCGTGGCAAATGAACTTGTTTTTAATTTCATCTGTTGCGTTTAATCATAAAATAAGGAACTGTTTCTGGGTGCCTCACTTCATTCCTACACTCTTCTGGGTTTTTTTCTGATCTCATATTTCAGATCTATTCCTCACTTTGTCGTTATTTTCTTCCCAGGGTCTTTATTGATGTGCAGCAAAGGAGGTTTAGAATATTTTCCCAAACCCCACAGGGAATGGGAAATGTCCCTTGGATCATTCCTTAGTCTATTTGGATACCTAATAAGGAGAGGTAGGCTGCTTATTGGAAGTTCAGGATACATCTGAGTTCAGAAATTCACTTCTTTCTATGACTTGATGGGAAATCTAATTGTTTTTGGCTAGGGAATTGCTGACTTGTAAAATTTTTTGAGGCTATGGAAGCAGATTTTTTAAAGGTGAATAACTCCAAATGCGGGTGTTGCAAGAGTCGCTGTCATCTCTCGAAAGCAGCTGTCATGGAAGTGAATCAGTGAGCTAAAATTCAGTCCACTACATTATGATGATCAAACAAAAGCAAACCATTTCTTCATCTGGAGTTGTGCAAGGGCCTGTAAGAAGCCCCAGAAATGAGGCCTCCTAGGGGTACCTTTTCCTTACGTCCTCCAGTGAGCTGAAAGGGCATTTCATTTCTGGTACAAAGCATTCTGAGTTTGTTTGCAAACAGAAACTAACTAACTTTTTCCTGGTAAGAGATCCTTGGACTGCACCGTAGTTTGGCCTCTGGTTTACCTTTCACAGTCGATGCATCTACACAACAGTTTCCTCTGTAATGATTTCCTGAGAAGGTGTCCCTCTTTGTGACAAAATGACCTTCTTTGCTTTGTCTGGAAACGCACAAGCACAACAAATGTGTTAAACATGTAACTGTATCGCAGCAGTATAAATTACCCAGATGCGATTTATTGATTGCGGAAAGATCAGATAGTTTTAAAGTCAATGGTTGGCTGTCAAGATGTTAATTGAACATTTACTGAAAAATGCCTATGGGTAAGTGATCTAGATATTCTTGCAGGATAATCAAGTTTAAAAACAACAATTGTCTGCCATCCTCCTGTGTTGGCTATATTTAAAGAAATACCAACAAGTTAAAAATCACACTCCCCAAAACATTTGCACTCAGATATCTTTACGTTACCAATCCTTTACAGTGACAATACCGAAATAATTTTACAAGCCAATTTAATGACTTGTTGATTTTAGTTGCTTTTTTACTTTCAGTTGGGGAAAAGACAGCAGGTTGCTCCATTTCTCACTTTCAAAGGCTGTCTATAGTTAATTTTTATTTGCTTTTTCCGTGTGGAGGTTCAACTTTGTAACCCCACTGCACACACGCATCAAATTAAGGTATTATTTTAAACAGATATCTTGCCTCCAGTTGGATTTCAATAATTTAAAAAGTCTTTAAATCTTACAAACCATTCCCTCTGAATTGTTTTAGCAAGACTTAGGAACATACCACAGCTGATGAGGCTTCCTTCTCTTTGAAAACGATCCCACAGAATTTACGATATTTTGTTGCAAGTTCATTAATTTCAGTAAATTAATTTCTGTCCCTCATTATAAATTTTTTAGTGCTGTATAGACCATGGGTATTTTAAATAAATGCAGCAGCTGTACTCTGCATTTCCACAAGTGGTGTTATATCTGTAGAAAACCATCACAAGCCACAAGATCTATTTTCTCTCAACTAAGGCATTCTATTTTATTAGTTTTCTTGGATAAATTTTATACTCTTTCTCAGGCTTAATGAGTCACTTAAGATTAGATAATCATAATTCAGATTGTATTTGTTAGAGCAGCATGGATTTTAGAGCAAACTGTAGAGAGTTCAGTGATCTGACATCCTCTGCAGCACAAACAGATTCTGATTGAACTAGATTATAATATTTAAGTCTTCCTATACAGGCCTCAAGTGACCATTAAGTTATATCCATAAGTGATGCGATAAGCGAAGAGATGCTGTAAACTCAGCTGGATTGAATCTCCCTGCATATTTGGTGAGGTGGTTTTCATCTCAGCTAACCATAGCTATCTAAAAATGATGACTAATGTATTTAGCCTCTAGAGTTCCTCCAAAGTGATGAAAGAAGAGTTCTTCATCCTTCCTGCAGCTAGATCTGAAGTCTAACAGTGAGCATGTTCACAACATAGTGAATCTCGGCTTATGTTCCTGTTTGCACTGGAGGACATAATATGTAGCCATATGATGTAGGTGTTGATTTGTACAATTGCAACTACTAATTCAAATTTTTTTTTTACAAAGCAATAAGACATTAACTTTGTGCCAGGAAGTTTATGCCTGGTCAGATACCATCCACTCTCAGCACTGGTCTTCCTGCCAGATAGGGCGTCTTTAGAGCTTCTGTAGGCAGCACAAAACTGATGCCAGCATGGACTCAATAATGTGTGCTCTTAACATTAAGCATTATTTAAAATAAGTGTTCAAGATACGTTTAATATCTCTTATGTTCATTTGCATGCAGCTCTGGTATTACAGAATCACAGAATCACAGAATGTTAGGGATTGGAAGGGACCTCAAAAGATCATCTAGTCCAATCCCCCTGCCGGAGCAGGAACACCTAGATGAGGTTGCACAGGAAGGCGTCCAGGCGGGTTTTGAATGTCTGCAGAGAAGGAGACTCCACAACCTCTCTGGGCAGCCTGTTCCAGTGCTCTGTCACCCTCACTGAGAAGAAGTTTCTTCTCAAATTTAAGTGGAACCTCCTGTGTTCCAGCTTATGTCCGTTACCCCTTGTCTTATCATTGCTTGTCACCGAGAAGAGCCTGGCTCCATCCTCGTGACACTCACCCTTTAAATACTTATAAACATTAATGAGGTCTGCCCTCAGTCTCCTCTTCTGCAATTGATGATCACCAAAAAATGACCTAAAAAAGGTATGAGATATTTCCATTAGTAAATAACCGTCACTCTCCATTTGCTGCAAAAGGACTCTAGAAAACTAGATTACACTTGCCCCCTCTCTTTTAGACAGCCAAGATGAATAAATTTAATTTGATTATTTGCCTGCCTGGATACAATGTGACCACTTTGGAATTTATCGGAAAACTTAAGGAAACATTGCAGGCATCAATGGGGCAAAACCCTGATGATTTTGCTGAAAAACAGAAAACTGGAAGACATTTATACTTTAAAGTTGCTCATTGCTCTCTGAGCACTGTATGACAGCTGTGGGACAGACACTTATCCAGCAAGGGAAGCCGAGGGGGAGCAAAACTGAGACATTTCATTTTTTCCCTCTCCCTCCTCACAATCTGTTGATGATGTTAGAGAAAGAAAGAAGACACCAGCTGTTAGGTCATTGTTTTTGAAAAGGCAGAATTACAGGCTGTTTAGAAGAGGGATTAAAAACATAAACCCACAGAATCCTTAGTGTGGTGGTAAAGATGCTGAGGGGCAGGGATGTTATTCATCAGTGCCTTATTTATAACCTATCCAATTTATCCCTTTTTATCTATAGTGATCTTCACATTCCATACAAATGTCAGTGATTATTAGATTAGGTGATTTTTTTTTACTCCTGCAGTCTTCCAGCCCCGATATCAGTTCTACACCATATTTGCCTCTCAGTTCCCAGTCTGCCAAATCTCATGAGATTTGTACACTTGCTCCTGCCTGACACTTTTCTCCACTTGGCCCAAATCTCACCCATTTTTGCTGCAGGCTCTTCTGTTCCATGAACTAGGTAGTAGATGCAGCTGATTGACAACCTGCTGATTTTACTAATCACCTATAGGATCATGTGTCAGATCAGAGAGGAAAGGCTGCAGGACCGAAAGGTAGTGAGTCGTCAAAGATACTTTGCACCTTTTTTTAGGTGTGTGGCGTATATGCCCGTGTTGCAGGGCAGCATGAGGGCTGCTGCATCGCAACGTGGCCTGATGCACCAGTCTGATTTCCCATCACATTATCAGCCATCACTACCATCTTATCCACAGGCACTGACTGATACCAACAGACACATCTCCACATTTAGTTCTCTTCAGCTTCACCTCTTCTTCCCTACAGTAGCCTACCTAACCCTACCAGGTTAGCAAACCCCAGGCAGTTTCTTCATCCCAAGCTGGGACTTCAGGTTTAGCTCCATCCAGAAATGAGACCTAAGCATTGTGTGTCCCCTTTTCCTGCTCCCTGGTTTCCATTTGGAACCCTAGCCCTGGAGACAGGGCAAGAATACAAGATCAGGGTCTTGGGGCCAGCTGCATGCAATGTGGTAAATACACGGTATAGCTTCTCAAATCAGCATCAAACTACTTTTGTGTATGTTTTCTCCTTTCCAAATTACAAGAGTGGAGTGAGACCTACAGATATTCTTTATCATCTTTCGCTTTTAAAATGTTCCAGGAAGGAAAAAAGAAGTGGAAAATTAGAGTGGCTCTCTCTGATGCTCTTGGAGAAGGCAGACAGGAATTGATGACAGGCAGCTCTGTCCTCCCGTGCCAATGATGACTGCTTTGGAGTGGACCAGGGGAGCATTCCACCTCTTAAACATTACATCTCTGGAGATCAGGAGAAAGGAAAATAAACAGAACACTGTCAGATGGGTTTCCCATTAAACATCTTAAAAATTTCACCATTGTCCTGAGCTTCTTGATTCCCTCTGGGACTTGCTTTGTGCTTACTAAAATCAAAAAAGCCAAAACCAAAACAAGAACACCACAAGGGCTAGCAGAGTTGTGCAATCTTGTTTACAAATAATGTAGCCAAGGTCTTGTTTCCCCAAACAAAGCAAGGAAAAACTCCCTGCTATTCTTTGGTCGTATTTATGCATAACTCCTGCTAACCGTTTCTTCATCCACTGTGTTTGCAATATACTCCAGAGAAATTGTTCTGTTCTTGTAGTCCATAACAGGGTAATATGTGTTTGTTGGGTGGTAGCTTTCATTGTTTCTGCCTTTCTCCGTGGAGACCTTAATTTGGTCTGACCATCATACCTACTAGGAGATCATCTCTGACCCCATTCAGAGTAAAACTGTGTATCACACCGGCCAACTTCATGCTGTTTTACACTAAAAAATCTGACCATCAACCACTGCCTTACCATTTTCAGAGCCATTACACTCTTCCATCCTGCAAGTGAATCTACATGTCCTCTTCCCAAAATAAATAGCCTTTCACTGGCATACTGTTTCTGCTTAGAAAGTTGTCCAAATAACTTTCTGCTTGTAATGACTTCATAATTTCTGTCCTTCTTTTGTCATTTGCATCACTAGAAATATTACTAGAATTCAGTTTATATTTCTTTTTCTCATGCCGTAAGTAAAAGCATCTAATAACAGTGTCTCAGACATCAAAGGATTAATTTAATATATGTTTTCTTGGTTTTGTTCTGTTGCTAATGTTTTAATCAGGGTGTCATGTGCTATCAATGCTTAACAGAAGTCTGAAAGACATTGTTTTGTCAACATAGTTACCTTTATTAAACAAATCAAATAATCAAAATTCTTATCTCATAAAGGTACTACGCAGTTTGTTTAACCTAACCTGTTTTGCATAAAGTCATGTTGACTGGCAGTAATTACGTGACCATTTTTTATTTCCTTATGGACAAGGTCCCATATCAGCTGTTCCATTCTTTCACACGGAACCAAGGTCAAGTTAACTCATCTACAGTTACACTGGTCATCCTGTTTATGCTGTTCAAATACCAATGCGGCATTAGATTTTTTCCAGGCCTCTTGGACTTCTCCAGTATGCCAAAGCTTTTGGCCAGTGAGCAGCAGTACAAGATTCCTTTTAAAAGCTTTACATCAAGTTGGCTGGTCCCACCAATTAAAAAAAAAAAAAAAGATACTCTTTACCATTAGCTTAGGAGAATGTCAGAATAGATGATCCTTTGGCAATGCAGAATTTTCCTTTCTAAATGCAAATCAGAAATATTCAATAAATGCTTTTTCTTTTCTACAGCTAGCAATGGAACTGTGTCACCACTAGGATTCCTATTGTCCTGCATAGTCCTACAGAAATTCAGAATAAAAAAA
This sequence comes from Mesitornis unicolor, assembly GCF_000695765.1. Classification (NCBI taxonomy): domain Eukaryota; kingdom Metazoa; phylum Chordata; class Aves; order Mesitornithiformes; family Mesitornithidae; genus Mesitornis; species Mesitornis unicolor. The sequence goes on from NW_010168287.1 coordinate 8,482, forward strand.
CACATGTTGTTAATGTCGTTATGCTTACAATTTCATAGATATATTTAGTTTGCATACCAGTATACTGCATTTATTAATGTATGAAATTTATTAATTTATATGGATGTTTATTGGCTTTCAGTTTCTCTTAACTACAGTTATTATCTATAATTGTCTTTTAAGCATTCTATTAGTATGTGTATATAGACATATGTATATACACACTAATATATGGATGTGCTGTTATATGTGCTAATTATAATTCACATACTAATCAGCACTGAACTCTGTATGCATATCTTTAATTAGATCACTACTATGTACTTCTTGGCAAGTGTTAGTTTAAAGTTTAAGTGAGCGATCACTTTCACGAGTCAGAATGAAGGATATGCAGTATTATAACGTGTTCCTTTGTGACAGAAGTTTCAGGTCTTCAAGTTTTAGAGGATCTAGGGCATTGTAGGGAACATGGAACAAGAGCTTTAGCACATATCATTGTATTAGAAGCCTTTTTATAGAGGCAGTGTTCTTTATTTATAGGTATTTGTTCTTGGTCACAAAAGTTACATGGGGTGGAAATCATCTTGCCTTACTTGGTAACATAGATATCCACACCTAAGGTAGTGATTCCCTAGGGTGACTATGCGTCTGTCCAAAGAGAAAAACAGACATTTTAGAGCTCAAGGCATCTGACCTATTTTAGATGCCTATATTAGAATGGTATGAATCATACTTTAAAGTGCTTTTTCTATATTTATTTTTTAAAACATTTTTTTAAAACTTTTTTAAAATTTTTATTCCCCAGACAATAAAAGGAGCCCAGGATGATTAGTCCTGATCCAGTTCTTTGCACTGCAGACTTCTACATCTGGCCATTCATACTGGCTTTCTATTTCCTAACTAAAATAATAGTTGGTTATATAATCATCCTGAAAAGAAGCAGCAGCTGACACACTGAATCTTCTAGATACAAAAATTATTTAAAACCATTCATTTTCATTACCAAAATGGCAAGATAGACTATGGTTCTATGGGGTTTTAAAATTCTTTTTAATTAAATTTGCTGAAAGAACTTAAAGTTCTTAATTAAACAGTTTTACATTGAAGTCATGATTATAAGTAGATATTTAAGGTTACTGTATGTCAAATGAATCAGAATAAACAAATCAAGAAAGCATTCTCTAATTCAGGTAACAATTAAATAAACTTAATCTGCTTTTATTTGCTTTACCTAAATATTATTTTTTATTTTTACTACACTTGAGAAGTTTTTAAGAATTTAAAATATGTTCAGAACTTCAGGATTAAAATGAATTTGTTTCTTTCTATAATAAAACCGTAACAGTAATGGTGATCCATTAGAGAGCTATCTGAAGGGGTATGTTGAGGCTGATTCTAAATAACTCATCATCAAATAACCTATGTCAATCAATTTGGCAAAATGTTTCAACATGCTGACTTGGTGCAACTAGCTAGCTGAGTACACTTTAAAAAGACCTTGGCTAGTAGGTGAAAAATTTCTTTTGTACTTGAGAAATCTACTCTACTGATGAAGGGACAGGAAATCCTCAAAAGAAACTGTATTTTGCAGTACAGGTTTTTAAATTATCTTGGGCTCACCAAAATACTTTTCATAATCACCAATGCAGCTATTAAGCCTGTAATGTGGACAAATAGTACTCTTCTTGGATCATCAAGTATGAGACCTCCAGAGATAACAATACGTTTCAAAAAATGTTTATGTGAAATACCAGCGTTAGAAAATACATTTCCTTTTGATGATATTTGCTTGTCTGCTCTAGTGATTGAGAAACTTTTCAAATAAAGCATTTTATTTAAGGCATTTGCAATATTGACCATTTTCCATTTTTTTCATGCAGTCTATGCCAACAAAACCTGTGGACAAGCCAAATGTTTCTCACTACTTATCACCATATATAGGAAATCATGGCATGCAGGGCTTTAAATGAATGCCCCAAAGGCTTAACCATGCACAAGATCGGAAGTTCTTGTGAATGTATCTCTAACAACCAAGGACTTGAAGCAAGCAACAAGTCTTAAGACATGTATTGTTTGTTACAAATTACACAGCCATGCCAAGTGCTTGAATGCCTCTGATAGCTTTTGAAACATAAAGCATTATGCCAAGGGCTACTCACCTATGCGAGTGGTATAGATCTCAAAAGTAAATGAATTTGTTCATGCACTTATAAAGTACTGAGTCTCTTGATGCTGGCTGTACTTATTCTGGAGCCTTCACATGCTAGTCTGGTTTATGATCATACTGCCTCTTCCAGTGAGCATGGTAAGAGCTAATACATTTAAGAATTAATGCATGTCTCAGAAAGACACGTTCCTTTATATCTAATATACAGCATTGTTACCATAATAGATGCTTTGTCAAAGGTTACAAAATACATGTGCATCACCATTTTACACATTCTTCAAGAGGACTTCTGCACATCTATGTGACCTCCAGGACTAGCTGGAGCGCTTCTACCTTATAAAGTTAGGAGCTTTAAAGGGTTATTATGTGCATCATGGTATCTGATCACTTTTGGTTCCTTGACCCAAATGACATACTCCTGAGTTGACTGTGGGTAGACTTCACCCCAAATTCACAGTAGTTCTTGAATTTATGTCTTCTGATGGGTAGCAAGATGTCCATCCATCTCTGAAGCTATAAAACATATGGCCTCTATACTAAAGTAATCTTTCTTTAATAACTGGTGTCTTACATTACTATTGGTTAATGAAGACTGACACCGAACTTTCTTTTCTGAACAACCCACAGCAGAAGCAAAGCACTTAACTTTGCAGTTGAACACTAAAGTGCTTCAGTGTATGAGACCTCAGTTCCACTTCTTATAAATGTAAAACAACCCTCAGATTAGGTCTGCCAAACAGCACTTCATCACAGTTGTCTTTCTGTCTCATTCTACCATTTACCTTAGCTGTGCATATCCAAGGTGGCAACTCTGTGTGACCTTACAAATAGAAGGCAAGTTTATTGTAACAGCAGGTACAGGATAGAAAAAACACTAGAATAAATTTTCTGGCTTATTTTCATTATGCCTTCAGCTTTGGACTGAGCTATTACAAAATATATCACCCAACTCTGAATACACAAATATTTTAATAACTCCGGAGATTTTTATCTTCAGTGACTGCAGAATCCTGTTTATTTAACAGATGGCTTTATACTGACCTACAGGTGTTAGAGAAGCAATCTTCAGGCAAAGACAGTAGTCTATTTTGGAATGGATATTGTGCAATTAAGGAAAGAGCACTAATTTATTATTCTTGGCATAGAGGCTATTTCTTGGGTGATGACTACCTGTTCCTTTTTACCTTTCCCACCCATGCCACATTGCAGCAACCATGGCCGCAGGTGCCTACACTGGATGAACACCTGTCCAATCTACGTAAGAAGTAGAGGAAATCAAGGGATGGCATGTTTGCCGATTTTGTGTACACAACACAACAGACTGATAAAAAGATGGTGAAATGGAAAGGAAGTTAAATTTAGCATGATGAAGAGGGGACAGAGTAGAGGAAAATGGTCATGACCTTTCAGAAACATCTTTTGCAGGAGATAGAGAGCAGGTAAATCTAAATACATTCTTTTCAAAGGCAAAACCCCACTGTCTCTCTGTTTGTCAGCCTTCTTCTACCAACGTATCTACTCACATAGCAGCTTTTTACAGTAGTTTGCAGGTACAAGTTTGTCCTTCTGCATCTCACATTGCAAAGAACCAAACGTGCATAGTGTGAGACCCCATAAGCTCATTCATCTGCCTAAAGGGATGGTGTCTTTCTATGGTTCCACAGAACGTATTCCTCTCCTCTCTTGCCCTAGCTAATATATCTTCTGAAATTATTTTCACAACATTGCTTGATTGCCCTAAGAGTGCATCAATCCTGTTCACAAATCTGCACTCATTTCAGATTCAAATTGTAGGCCATCCCTGACTGTCAGCTTTCTGATCAGATGGAGGAGTGCACCATCACTCCTTTTTAACTACTCAAAATGTCTCAGTGTTTCTCTGTTTACTTTGCTGAGAAAGAATCTCCTTAAAGATGAAATAATTCTCATATGAGATGAAAATTGCCAATGAAACATCCAGGTTTTGAGTATTGTTAATGCACAATCTAAGATCACCCCACTTGATCGAGTATAAATGAGCCTTTCTTTACTCAAGCATCCAGTGAAAGGTTTCATAAACAGGGGAAACACAGGTGTATGGATATGCTGTCTTTCGGACAGCCAAGAATAATTGTAGCCCTACCGCTTTCTATATTTGCCCTTAAAGAAAAAAAAATAGTAATAAATAGTCCAGAGTTTCTAAAAATGTAGGTTTCTTGGACCTACCCATCACATCATTCTAATATTAGTAAATCTCCCATGGCGATCATCTGTCTTTAGTACATCACAGAAAAGTGCTGCCTTCTGTTAGGTGTGATCTGAAATGAGAATAGCCTTAAAGGTCACATTAATGACCTAAACACAATTAGTTACCTTCAAATACATAAACTCATCAATAAATGCCTGTGCATTGCCAAGTCCTATAAGCCAGATAGTTTTTTAGTTGTTGCACACTACTCCTTCACAATAATCCTGAACATTTTTTCCTGTGGATTTCTCTCTGCAGAAATGGTTACCAAATGAGAATGGCAAGCCTTCAGATGAAAATGGATGAGTGTATTTCACCATGCCAAGGAAATTCTTATGACATGTTCCATTCTTGCACTTGCAGAGCAATTTCTCCATTTAAGGCTCTTGAAAGTTAATATTCCAAAACCCTGTTGAAATTGCTGGCTGTCCCTGTTCTGCATCACTACTGAGCCTCACTATTCCATGCATTAGTTTAGCCAGTTGTCTCTGCTCAGCTTCAGCTGTGCACATGTCCCTGTCCCTAAAGATATACAAAAAGCTCCAGGAACCTCCCAGTGGTCCTCAGTGTTTCTTGCCTGGTGCCCAACGGTCCTTTGAAAACAGAGCTCACTTCAAACGTTGTGCTGAAATGAGAGAAATCGTGGGAATTTCACAATGAGCAGCATGGGAAAAAAAAGCCAGAGTACCAAAGCAATAAACTGTGGAATCTTCCAAGAATGCAAAGCAGCGGTGTTGTAACAGCTGTGCAGACATAGTGATTCCAGGGCACTGTGTAGTCATGATTATTCCGAACGCAAATTGCATCACCGAGGATAACGAAACACTTTGGACATACTTCTCCCTGTTTCAGAGGACTTGTCGTAGATACAGATGTCCACAGGGAATTTCAGTCCTATGTAGAATTTAGGTCTCCTTGATAAGCTCTGTGCTGTGTGGAGGAGGGTGGACTACAGAATTGCTTCTGAGGTAACACAAAAGCAGGTCATAAAGACAAGGTCTTTGCTGCTAAAAACAAACAAACAAACAAACAAAAGATAGGATATTTTTGCATAGAAGTCACTAACATATGTCAGATATGCCAAACTGGAAACACAGCCAAGTGCTGGATACTTTGATTTTACCACAAGGTCTGTTTAGCAATGTCAGCCCTGTCCTCTTGCCTGGGACTGACCTTGGACAATTCACCTCAGTATAAAATTAAAGCACCTTATCTTGACTATGTTTTTAGCATAGGAGAGTTGACACATGTTGGTTTCTCTGAGGTTAAAAAAAATAAATTAGTTAATAATTTTAGCAGTAAAGTCCAAATCAATAGAGACATCTCCATTGGGGTACCTCTGGAAAACCATGTGTTACCTATACGTTCACTACTGGATTAGAATATGATTAGTTACCATGGTATAGACACAATGCTGCATTAGTGTGGCTGCTGGTGACTTTATGCAGAACTGGTCTTGAGAATGGCAAAGCATAAAATAAGGTAGATGTGAATTTAAACAGACATAGTGGTTGTAACAAGTAACCTTGGCAGCTGTACAGATGGCCAGTGAGGTACTTTGTCTTATGTTCTTGTTATACTGCTAAAAGCCTGAGGGGAAACCCACTTATTGTGGTATAAAAGTGTTACAGTTTATTTTGCACTTTTGTACTGGTGTATATTACGCAGGTAAAGCACTGTTCTTGCTCGTACAGGCTCTCCCTGTCTTAAAAGGGCTTCCTGGGAGGGCTTTTCTGACAAATCTTTCCTGGCATGGATTTGGCCCTAACTTTGTACCAGAGCAAACTAATGTGTGTACACTTCTATGACAGAATAAAACTGATTTTTCACATTTATCTTGAATATATTACTGACAGATTGAAAATACGTAACATGAGCAAGAATTACGGTAACTATACCGATTTCGAAGCTAATTAAATTTACCTCTGTGCAGCTTTCCCCCATAGACAAACCCAGAAGTGCCAACCCCATCAATCATTGCCTCACTCACCTCCCTGACCTGTCTTTAAAACTAGAAAAAAAGCTGATCAGCTTCTCTCCATTTCAATTTTGTGCTCCCCAGCCTGAAGATCTTTTTAAGTCCTAGCTTCTGGCATGATGCCTTCCAGTCACTGGTCAGATTCAGCAGTGCCAGCTGCTTGCAGAAAATCCTCCTATTCAAGAGATGACCTTATGTGCTCCAAACGCTGCTTTCTCATTCTGTCTAAATCGTCTCCCCACGTTCAATACCTGCACTAACATCATGATGCAGATAGATAGGCTGCAAGTCTTCTAGAGAAAAAGTAATATTTGAAAGATAATGTATTTTATAATTTAAATTCAAAATAATGATGAGACTGTCTTTTTACTAATATAAATTAACAAAATTTCACACATAGCATCCAAATTTTATTTTGAAATCAAATGCCTCAGTATCCATCCTGATTTCCTTATGAAAGATCCACTGTAAAATCCCGTAATGCCTTGTGAGTAATTTTAGTGATTCACTCCCTTTCATATCTCTTATTTTCCAATGCAAATATTGCATAAAGGTAGCACAGTACTCTTAAACATGGACAAGACATAAACCAATTTCATTCAGATTATGTTTGTGTCATAAATAAGGCTCTGTATCCACTCAGTTCAAATCGGCCTCCTTAAGCAGGCTTGCACTTGTTAAATCCTGTCTATGACCTCAGGCAGCCTGTTCTAAATGCATGACTCTTGCATGTGAAGAGAGGAGCTTGGAAAATAACACTGAACTGAGCTAAGGCTAAATCTATTTGGATTCATTACATCTATGACCGGACTGTCTTTGTAAATAACAGTTATTTACATGTATTTTAAGAACTGTCAATTTTGCCTATGGAAAATGGAATCATGAGAATATGAAAAACTCATTCAAGTTTAAGTGACCCACAGACACCAAAAAAAAAAAAAAGAAAAAAAAGGCTGGTTATCTCTTTATATTTTACAGAAAATACGCAGTCAGTGCATGCCTACTGAAATCACTACATTTCTTCCGTCCCTTTTTTTTTTTTCACACTGTTCTTTTTTGGTTTTCGGCTCATCATACTAGCTGGAGTAGATTTTACATATGCAATTCTCTGTGAATGCATATGTCTGAAATGACTACTATCACTGAGTGACAAGCCAGTATCCAGGCATATTTTGATGCTTTTTTTTTTTTAAAAATGAAATTTAGGAATTTTCCAGTAGCACAAAGTATGGGAAAGTATAAAAGGTTACATATAGGAAAGTGACTGTTTTTAAACAAATGTCTTAAAATAGTTTTTCTCACTAAAGCATACCTGTAAGGTAACAGTTTTTCTAGATATTAACCTGGTTTTACCACTGCTTGATAAAGTTCAGTTGTCATCTGTTTAATTTTTAGATACAGGGTTTTTTCCTACTTTAGGCTTTACTTAGGAGGCCCAATAAGGTGCTATAGCTAGAAATCTTCTGTGGTTGTGCTGCCATAGTTAAGGGATTTGACTCATGCTCACACAGGACTCTGACTCAAGAGCACAAATGGCTTATGCTGGCACGACTGTAATGTTTCCTGCATACAGCCATCTATTTTGGTATAGCTTTCTCCTCTAGTTTGAGTTTACTCACTCCACTGCAAGATGGGCTAGGCTCTTTGGCAAGCAGCTATAACCCCAAAGTTTTTAGGACTGTCAAAATCAACCAGCACTAAAACATGATTCTTTAATTCATGGCCATTAACAATTTCATTTATAACATAGTCACTCCTGCAGTAAAGGTGAGAAGGGAGAACCGTGTCTGGGAAACACTTTGTCTTGCCCAAGATTGGTCACTCTTTCTATCCAGTTTAAGGCCTTAGCTTGTGCATGTGCATCCTCTTCCAGGTCTGTCTGTAGTGCCTGAAATTACTGTCATGCATAACCATGTATTGACAGGTTGTGTTAACCAAGCCAGTTTTACCTAAGAGAGATTAAAGGAGGTAATGGGGGAAAACAGAGGGGTGCCACTCCTGAGAGGATACTGAGGATCTAGGAGATTAAAACATTATCAGAGTGTGCTGCTGTTTGCAAAACGAAGTCCATTATAAGCAGTGTCATGACCTGTGCAACAGCTGTTCAGCCAGAAAACCACTTCCCAGCCAGGAGTTAGGTGGATCAACTGCAAGTCCACGTGTTACCATGTCAATCCAAAACCCGACGGTTTATTTTAAGTTTACCTGTATCAAAAATTTACACTGAGCTCACTGAGGTTGTGACCTTGGTCAGGGAAAAAAGGGGAGATGAAAGACCAAACAGGTACAAGCGACAACCTCTGTAATCACTACAGTTCAGTTGCCATCCCTCTAAATTTTCAATGGCACAAATAGGATCAAATGGACAACACGTGACTGTGTAGTGGTCCTAAATCACATTGCACAGTGAGTGTGCAAGCTCCACCCTCTGCCTTTGCTAGAGAGTGGAGTGTATGTGTAGGACATACCTACACCGGTGCAGATAAACCAGTTTGAATTATCTTGTCCTAAGGGCTGACACCCACTGAAATAATGAGAGATTCTTTTGCCAAATTTAATAGGTATACAGTTCTGTTCTAAGTGTAACTTTAGACAAATCAGAATGGATTTGTAGAGTCTAGAATTAAGAGTAAATTGGCAACTCAAGTAAAACGTATTACTGGGCAAGGTAATATGTGAACAGGATGGATTAAAATGCCAGGGAAGACAAACTTGATGAGAGCCTGCAGAAAATGTCAATTTTAATATTGTTCTGTGCCTTGTTTTTCAGCCATTTACTAAGAAATAGACCTTTCACACTACTGGTTGTCTTATGAGAACATATCAACGTTCCCAGGAGGAGGATTCATTAGAGCTATTGTGCTGGTATGGCCTTGAAACAGAAAGACAGAAGAAGTAAGAAATTACACATAATCAATGTGTGAAGGTGATTTGATTGTTCAGGTCACCACACATACCACTTGTTTGCCACATGAAATGCTGGAGACCAATCCGTAGGCTCTTTAACACTAACTTAATCCTCAGAAGAGAGTTAAGCAAAAGTCTAATTTACACAAAATCACAGAATCACAGAATCTTAGGAGTTGGGAGGAACCTTGAAAGATCATCCAGTCCAAACCCCTGCCAGAGCAGGATCACCTAGACCAGGTCACAGAGGAATGCACCCAGGCGGGTCTTGAATGTCTTCAGAGAAGGAGACTCCACAACCTCTCTGGGCAGCCTGTTCCAGTGCTCTGTCACCCTCACAGTAAAAAAGTTTTTCTTCATGTTCAGATTGAACCTCCTATGCTTCAGCTTGCTCCCATTGCCCCTTGTCCTGTCATTGGACATCAGAGCCTGGCTCCTTCCTCCTGACACTCGCCCTTTACAAATTTATGAACATGAATAAGGTCACCCCTCAGTTTCCTCTTCTCCAAGCTAAAGAGACTCAGCTCCTCACAAGGGAGATGCTCCACTCCCACGATCATCTTTGTGGCTCTGCGCTGGACTCTCGAACAACAGCTCCTTAAAGGTGCCTTAAAGTAGGGTGCCACCAGGAAACCTTTGGTGATTCATGCCAGAACAATCTAAACAGGTAGTGCCCCCAGCTGTCTGCTGCACTTCTCTGTGAAGGTTACCATGCCTACAGCAAAAACTGTGTGTTTATTTCCCAGCCACACCAACCCACAGTCCAGCGTGTTTTGTTTCACTGGAACTGACGGCCATTTAAGGCAGCGTGCCAAGCTCAGGGCTGTGGTAGCTGAAAAGCAGACACAGGGCCTGTTCTGTCAGGTTTACCAAGGACCAACAATTCCTTCCAGAAGAGCACAGCAGGCAACAAGAGCAAGACAGAATTCGAAGTTGCCCCAACTTTGCTCTTTTTTAAAGCATTCTTTTGTTTGCTGCTATTTTGCATTTCCAGTTGATATCACTTACCTTTTCCAAGTGATAATGTGTACCGTTAGAGTTGGTGCTGGTCATACCCAAGCCAAAATGTGAGTCTGGTACTCTCCTCTCAGTGTAACCATGGCAATGTGAAGCTGTGCATCCGAGCCGTAGTGGAAGATATATTAATATCTTCTTTCCAAGGTGTCAGTTGATACAATGTCAAGTACAACAAGCCTTGTCTCCATTACACACTATATTTTGGCTGGGAAACACCTGGGAAATTATCACTGCTATGAAAAAAAAGGTTTATGCAGACCATCTGTGGTTACTCAGTTGGCTAGATAGTGGCCACCTCTGAGCTGAATTATTTCACATGTTTCAGGTGGCTTGTCCCTTCTTCATTATCAAGATTGAGTGCTTTCCTCCCATCCAGTTCCCTGCATAAGAACATCACATATTTCTTCTCTTCACCTTTAGGAGAGGGGAAGATCTCTAGCTAGGATTTCTCACTAGGCTTCAGAGAAATCAGTGACAGCGTTCCTTAAAACACAGGCAGACAAAAAAACCCCTTAAACCTTCTTAAAACTATCAGGTAGGTTTCAATCCATTAGTTCATTCCAAGTCAGTCCAATGGATTTGCAATCTATGAAGATGAATAAAAGACTCTTCTGGCAGAGGTCCTATTGCCTTCAGGAGAAGTGCTCACTGGTGCATCAATAGTAGAGCTTGAAACTCCTCACATGATTAGAGAAAGGTGCTGTTACCACACAAAAGGCACAGTATCATCATCAGTTTGAGACAGTTTGAAAGGTCATGGCCACTGATGCAGCAAGTTCTTCCCCTTCACCCCACAACCACATGGGCCTGCTGCCCCTGACTTGCTGGCACACAAGGTGACACAGATCAGTTTGCCGATCTTGTCATTAAAAGTTCTTTTGAACACTTTATTTTTTTTAAAAAAGACAGTATGTATTGCAGTTGCTTTTTATAAGCTCTATGTTTTCTAATATAAAAATTCTAGAACTTGTAAATTTTTCCAAATATTATTAGAATTCTAAATATTCTAAGTCTTGCTATATTTATAACATTGTTGCACAATAATAAATAGTATACCTTCTCTTCATTATAATCCTCAGTGAAGGAGATAAGATTTAAATAAGTTGTGGGCCCATGATCATAACTGTTGATCTACTCAGAAAAAACAAAATGGGATTCAGGCTTTTATGCAGGTGTGCTCGCTTTATGCTAATTATCAGCAATTAGCTTATAAAATTAATAATTGTTAAACTACTCTCAGATCAATACTGAGTTCCTAATTATATTGGTAATTCTTCTGTTTCATGTATCTGCTGCTAGAAGTGTACTTCTTTAGCATCGAAAGATGAGAATTTCATGACAGGAGTAGCTAAGTTAGGAGTTATGCTTCTCCTTTTGACCCTGAAAAAGGCTGTCCAAAAATACATTAAATCAACAATATGTTGCTCAAATGTACCATTACTTCACAAGGAAAATGTTTAAATAAGTTTTAATTACTATTTTACTGTGTGAACCATGTTCAGATTCTCATCTATTAGTCACTGTTGTGCTTAATACTGTTTGTTCTGTGGCTTAGAAACTTGTATAACATATAGTCTACTGAAGTATACATGTTTCAGTTAATTTTACTCACTGCAAAAAGTAGCAGTATAGAGATGCGAATGGAGAACCTGCCTCTGTCTTCTTGACAGGATCCTCTGCATCACAAAAACCTCACAATGATTCTTAGGTAACACTATCACCCATTTTGCATTGGCATTCTTCTTCTTCAATTCCTATTAGAATATTTTTCCAGAGACTTATTTTTCCAGTGGTCCTGATAAATGTTTAATTTCATGAAATGGCAAATTGCAGCACATTGTCCCATTTCACTGGGAATACATTGCAGTATTTATGTTATCGATGATGAACACTATGAATTTTAGTTACCAGAGGATTTTATGTGAAGTTTAGTTACAAAAAAAACCCCTGTAACAATAGCAAGTCCAAAATTTCTTAACTCAGATTGAAAGATAATGCGTTCATCAACAGTTTTTTTTGTTATACCTCCGTAATAAAGTTAAACAACTCATGAATTGTTCAAAACAATATACTCCATCTAGCTTACATCAAGTTATCTCTGTCGAAAACCAACACAAATGTGTTGTAGCAACTAACAGCATAGTCTTCTCTTTCCTACTATGAGGCTGAATTTTTCATTAGTAAATCATAGTTTGCCTGAGTTGCTCATGGTATAATGGGGAATTACACTTCAAATTGCCTTTAAAATTAGTTATTTTCTTTACACTTTCAATCATTTAATAACTAAGCACTTAAATCTTCAAGTGATCATTTGTATTTCATTGTCCCTCCTTTTCAGTGCTAGGCAAGAAATAGTAAGAAAGCTGTCATCTTTGCCACTCCTTTCATTTTAAAATAATACCTATTATTATGTGTGTAATCAGAAGTAGAGTGGGATCATTTTAAAAATATGAAATTAAAATGGAATTACATCTGATAGCTCCAATATATTAATAAAATGAACATTATTACTATTTTTGCACAAAGATTCCTTAAAATTACTCTAGCATAAAAAACATACATTAATATTGTATTTTATTTTGTAATTTTTATTAGAAATATATACATATTTTTTAGGTTATTTTTGTCTTATTAACAAAAATGCTACAATAATCTACAGAAAACTACAGGAAAAAAAGTGATAAATTTAGTGTGTATCCCAAATATATTAGAAAATAGAACACTAAAAAAATCTTTTTGAGTGACAAAGCTAGGAGTATTTGCAATTTCCCATTTATGAAACGGAAACATTTTGTTGAAAACATGTTCTAGTTTCAAAATGAATGCAAAATGTTTTTTTTATATAATTATCATACATACTTGCAAAGGTTCAGATAAAATTAGAATTCAGTCAAGATGAAAATCTACTTAACATGCACAAAAAGGGACCCACAATTAGAGACTGGAAGGGGGTTAGGCACAATAGTCGGAATACATAATTCAAAATGTCACTCAGCAATCTACTTTGGAATAACATTAGTTGTACGGTGATTCTCCTGTTTAGCAACTCAGAACATGCTTTGGCTCAAAACAAGAAAATAAGAAGTACTTCACATTCACTGTGTGGGAGAATGGTGAAAACTGGAATATTTTCCAACTGTTTCAGGAGAGATCCCTATCAAATTAAATAAGGCTGCTGACTTTCACTTGGTTTTCACTCCAAAAACCATAATACACCTATGCACAAAATTCAGTGCAGATTTCTTAAACTCATCAACATATGTGCCCCAAGATTTTAGACCATTAAGTAAAAAATAATGCAGCTTAACATGGACTACTTTGAAGAAGGAAAACAACTAAGCAGGAGAAAAAAAAGCAGAGAGAGTAAGTTAAATGGACACATTATAGAAACACTAAATATTTTCAGGAGACAAAAAAAAAGTGAGATTAACTTAGCTTGGAGTTTTATTCAGATACTTCCTCAAGGCTTTCAGAGAGGGAGAGCTGTGAAGAAGAAAGAAACACACTGTGGAATAACTGGAAAATACGACAGAAAGGACAGTATATGTGGCATGAACAGTTATGGAAAACTGGCAGATAATGACAGCAGAGTCAATTGACGAGAGCAAAGGTCAGCATAAAAGAGATCAGTATTAAGGCCCTGAAGCATGGAGAAAAATGTCTATGTGCTTAAAAAAATTGTTTACTTAGTTTTGATTTATAGCTGCTGCATCGTGAATTTCAGTTACGGCCACATAAGACAATATTTTCCTTCAATCCAGACCTTGCCAGTAAATGAAAATATCTGATTTTCAAAACAATCTTTCAGAAAGAGAGTATTAGGTAACATAGGACTGATGAGTAACTATAGTGTTATTAAAATTAATCTAATCTAATGTACTCTCTAACAGTTAGTCAGTTTGTTGTTCTGCTCTCAAAAGCTGAAATGAAAAATGAACTGACTAAAAGCACATATAAGAAGGGCAAGTTTAAAAAAATTGAAACATTATATAGCTCCAAGCTTTGCCTCATGCCTGCAAGTAGCAATCAAGCTATTTGTTCATTGATGCAAGTGAGGGTGAGTGACCATTAACCTTCCTGGCTGCTATCAGACACTGGAAATGCTGTGAATCCAACTAGTATCATTGGGTACCAACATTTGAAAGCTCTTTAGTTTCTCTTGCTACCATTCCATGTTGCACTGCTCTGCAGCCACAGATTCAGGTTCAAGCAGCTGTTCTGGCCAAAGGTGGTCCTTCCTCGGCTCATTACTTCTGCCTTTTACAAGTAGCTCTGGGGGCTTGCGCTATCCAGACTGACTTTAACAGAAGTTAAAGAGCACTCACACCAGACCGTCTTCGGACAGAGTTGCAATGGTGATAAGGCAGGGCCCTGCTGGCTCTAGTACTGTAAAACCCAGAAGTTGTCTGTTTATAGGCTGAACCTTGCACTGTGCGTATGGGATCAACTTAATAATTTAAGAAATTAGGAAAGTAATGTAAATACAGGTAGATAATGGCTGAGGGAAGGATTGTACAGAAACCTTTGTCTTCTTTTTTGCAAACCTGTGAATAGATAGGAATATAGAGAGTGTCATTACATATTATGGACACTGAACAGATGGGTCATCACATCCCATGCATTCAGAAAGAAACAGAACAAATTCCAGCATTTAGAAAGTGTTTCTTCAGCACACCATCTTGAAGTAGTTTGGCCCTCTGGGACACGGAGAGTTGTTCACTGCAGGACACATGGGCACAAGGTTTTTTTCACTTTCTAGCTGCTTAGCATCACCTTTCTATGTGATATCACTTCATGCAGAACAAGCCATGTGAGTATCCTGCATTCACTGCAGTTCAAAGACATTTGAACTAATTTAGCTTTTCACTGAAGAAAACGAGGTGTATTCATGTTGTAATCTCTAACATCTCTGAACACTAACTTCCAGTAAAACTTTTTGACAATCAAAAATGGCAATGAGTTAAAATAATTCCATTGAAATTCATTGCTGGTTATCTAGTACAAATGATCGCTTCCTGCAGGTGACTGCAGCACTGTAAAAACCAGCAATGTTTTTAACCCTATGCAGCACTACAGGCTTGGGGACGAGTGGCTGGAAAGCTGCCAGGCGGAAAAGGACCTGGGCGTGTTGGTGGACAGCAGGATGACCATGAGCCAGCAATGTGCTCTTGCAGCCAAGAAGGCCAACAGCATCCTGGGGTGTATCAGAAGGGGGGTGGTTAGTAGGTTGAGAGAGGTTCTCCGTCCCCTCTGCTCTGGTGAGACCGCACCTGGAATATTGTGTTCAATTCTGGGCCCCTCAGTTCAAGAAGGACAGGGAATTGCTTGAAAGATTCCAGCGCAGAGCCACAAAGATGATTGTGGGAGTGGAGCATCTCCCTTATGAGGAGAAGCTGAGGGAGCTGGGTCTCTTTCGCTTTGAGAAGAGGAGACTGAGGGGTGACCTTATTAATGTTTATAAATTTGTAAAGGGTGAGTGTCAGAAGGAAGGAACCAGGCTCTTCTCAGTGATAGCCAATGATAGGATAAGGGGCAATGGGAGCAAGCTGGAGCACAGGAGGTTCAACTTGAACAGAAGGAAAAACTTTTTTACTGTGAGGGTGACAGAGCACTGGACCAGGCTGCCCAGAGAGGTTGTGGAGTCTCCTTCTCTGCAGACATTCAAAACCTGCCTGGATGCATTCCTGTGTGACCTAGTCTAGGTGATCCTGCTCTGGCAGGGGATTGAACTGGATAATCTTTTGAGGTGCCTTCCAACTCCTAATATTCTGTGATTCTGTGAATTTATCAGAGATGTTTCTAGGGGTGAAGTCATGCTATATTTTTCTGTTACTATTTGGTGTGTTTCAACAGGAGACAAATTAAAGCTCAAATCTCTCCAGTATATTTACAGTTAAATTTCAGAGAAATTTACTGCTAAGCTGATACACTGGATGAAAAATTTAACCAGAAGAGATGGAAGAATTCAAAGTATACATGAAAAAAGATCAATCCAGCAGAAAGTGTTGATGGGGGGAGAACAACAATGCAGGCAACCTCTGAGAAGACAAGGAACTTTCTATGAAAATTAGGCCACAAGTAGAAGGACGATAATATTCTGTGATATAGCAATAGCTAAAATTTACATCTTCAGCAGTTCCCCCTTTACTCTTAAGAGACTACAGAGGTGACTGTTGAAAGCCAACTTGGCTCTTATTGAGGTGGCTTCTGAAGCCATAGTGAATGATGAATACCAAGTTGTTGTCTTTCATTGTGTCTCCTTTGACCAGCTTTTTTATTTATTGATTTGTTTTCAGCACTGATTATAGGAGCAGTAGACCTTAGTCTACTTAGCAGACCTTAGTGTAAGCAGGTGGCAAAGCATTTGCCTGATCAGGGAGACAAGGAACCTAAGTGTTTAGTGAATGAAGAAAACAAATGAAAGGACCAGCATAAAACTGCTATCTTGAGTTGCTGTTAGAAAATAAAATGCAGAATTGCACCTACCATAAAAATTTTATAGAATTAATATTAATGTTATGAAGAGAAGTAGGGTGGATTTGCATTATGTATTTGACTTGTCTCTGGAGTGCAGAGACTGACACAGACTTGTGACTGCATTAACTATAGCCAAATTTTAATTGAAGATGATTGATTGTTGAACGTTCAGTTAATTAACCTTTTTATTCTGTATTTTCCTACAGAATCTGAAATGTCCTTTAAGAGTAAGTTTTCAAACTTAACCATCAAAAAATATGGTCATGATCTTTATTCACAAAAGACGCTTTGTGATAGCAATCCTGGAAAAAGAAAAGAACGAATGGCAAATATAATATAGGTGCATGTGAGCTCAGAAATGAGCTCAGAAATGAGCCAAAACCAGAAAATATTTAAATCTAGTCTAGTTTCTTGTCATTTCACAGCTAGAAGCCCAGTCCTCAGAAGCTCATAAGAGACTGATCCTCATAATACAGAGGTAAGTTCTTACAGCTCCATTTTAAAAACCAGAAGAGAATAAATTAATTTTTAAAAAATCATGCCAGGAAGAATCATTTCCCCCTCCACCCTATCTAAATGCAACCAACTTTGTTTCCTTTGAGCTTTTATCTCTCCCTTTCATCTTGGATTTTAAATTGAATGCATTTTCAACCACAGAATAAAATTTCTTCACCATTCTGCATTATTTGCTAACAGGTTTGTGTGATATACCTAATTTCTTGTCCTGGCGTAATACAAAGCTCAGATTTGTGATATGAATTATTAAAATCATTTGTCCAGGATAAAAATTATGCTTGTTTCCTAATGCAAAACAGCTCCTTTCTAAATCACATACTTTTCTCAAAGTTGCATGTGCTATGAAGGAACCTTCTACACGCAGTGATGTACAGAAAGGGAGGGATCCTTCCCCAGTCTATACCAGTCACCGCAAGCAGCTGTTCTACATCTAATCAGGCGTCACTCCATCACTCTCCAGCTGCGCCACAAATAGCATCTCTGAAGCATCTTGTCAGTGACAGTCTAATGCAAATTTCAGCACCTTTACTTTACAGTGCAAAACACATCATGATTCACAGAAAACTAGAAGGAAAACAAGGCAGTTAAAATGATTTACTTGTTTTGGGAGGGCACGCTGTACTGTTCAAATTGAGATTTAGGGCAGGATTAATCTAAACACTGAAGTAATCTCAACACTGGAGGACTAAGCCAAATTGTTTCTCTGCACTCACTCAGTGTGTGTCCAGGAAAAGAGATAGACATCACCAGACGGTGATCACCTCATCCTAACACTAGTGTCAAAGGTAGTGTGATGAATTGCTTCCTAAGGTACCTATCTCTTTTCACTGACTACAGGGGAATCACAGACTAGACATCTTATTTTATAGGCTAAAATTAGGTGAGATTAAGGCTACCCAGCTGCTCCAAAATCAGACAGCATTTATTTTCCTTTTACATACTTCATGGAAGTGCAGATAGCAGGATCAGGAAAGTATGAACAGAGCTCTGAGTAAGTAGTTGTTCAATATTTCTTTTTAGACTCAGCTCTCAACATGTGCCCCATCCATTATTGACTGCTCACCATCTGAATGCTGCACTGAATAGAGAATCACTCATTTTCTCACAGGCTTTTCCATGCTGCTCTCATTGTAGTACTCTATTTCTCTGCAAATGTTAATGAATTTATCTTTCTGACACCCTGATGGTATTACTATCTTCCTCTTAAATGTTGTGAGTTAAGAAGCTGAAAAAAAGTAAAAACGGTCCTCTAGTATTTCTCCCATGTAACATGCTTTCCAGCTGGATTTTTCAGAGTACTTAACAATTTCAGACCTTCATAAGGTCAAAGTACAGTTCCTCTTCACTTCTGCTTCAATTATTGGTGCTTAGCATTCAGCTGAGTAGGTTCTAGGTGTTTCAAGATGGACACCCAGCCAAATGGAGAAAAAACAGGGACCCAGATGCCTTCATTTGAAGTTCTCTGCCATATTCGTGTCACACTTTCCAACATTTGCAACCGAGCAGATTCAGGCTTTTATCACTACTCACCTTTGACACATTCCTGGTTTGAATGTACTTGTCCTATTTCCCCTCCTGGCTGGGAGATACTCGGCTTTTGGGGCTGCTAGCTGCTAGATGTTTCATATATCCTCGTACATCAACAGCTGCAACCCAAGCCATGCCCCAGGCCCTCTGCCAATGATCTGTAAGACTGTGCCTAGAAGGACCAGCAGGCGTACACTGTACTGGGGACAGAAAGGACCCATATACAAGTTAAATAAAGAGACCCCTATACCAAACTTGAGCAGTGGACCTTTGTTCATTGACATTGCTAGCTCTTCTT
>NW_010168287.1:27605-50425 GCF_000695765.1 Mesitornis unicolor
CCACATGAAAAGGAGTAACTATGTCCTTGGACCTCAGAGGCATCACAGATATGACAGAGCAATGTGTTTCACGGCATGGACACCCATTCTGATTGGGGAGCTAGGCCTGAGCAGTGCAGCCATAAACCTTTCAGTGCCCCTTGGTTTCAGCAGCAGGAGTTGGTCCCTGGTCCTCCTGTTTTGCCAAAATACTCCTCCAGGGCTGTGCAGAGAAAGAGGGCCCCACTGTAAGACAGGATGACCTGCCAATATTTGTCTGAAGGGTGTGACTCTCCTCTTTCCGCAGCTCTGTCTGCATAGTGTCAGCCTTGAAATAAATGCATTGAACAGTACATGCTCTTCCACCACTTTGTTATGAAAACAGTGGTAGTAGTGTTGTAGCTGGGATGGGCTGAAGGCACAAAAGCAGCAGGGTTTGCAGGAAGAAATATTTTTTATGAAATAATTAAAAATAATTGTTAATTCACCTCACTGACTAGTGCTTGTATTAGAAAACTAAGTGCTCTTTTGTGTGTTAAACAGCCCTGACCTCTAAAAAATAACAAAAGAAAGCTTTTTGCCTTTTTTAATTATTTTTTTCTGAAAGGATTGCTGCCAGAAAAATGTTTTTGCCAATGCTGCGATCTGTCCAGGCTGTGTGGCAGGGGTAAACCCAACTGGATATGTTAGCTGAATAAGCTTTATTATTTCAGTGAATTCAAATTACTCCAGTAAAATAAAATAGACTGTTGAACTTAAGAATAAAAGAAAAAAGTTATAGAACAAAATTTAGAATAAAAGTCAACAGTACCATGGCTGACTGTAATTTAATCAAAGTTAAATCAAGATAAAGACAAATGGTAAATTAAGATAAAGACAAATAGTGTTTATAAAATCAGCGTAAGTCTTGGCTTGTAAATTGATATAAAGATAAAAAGTTAATAAGATATTCAGTATTGCCAAGCCAGTGTATTCCCAAAATTAAATATGGAATCAATCAGAGTCCATTAATTTTCATTTTCTGTCTGATCAAATATGATGAAATCTTATTAGCCTCCTTGATAATTTTTACCATTTACATTTTTTAGCTTGCACAAACCACTTGTTTATTGCTACATTCTTGCTTTTAATGGGAATACTTTCTGTAGGAAATTGTGCAAAAAATAGATTTGACATTGCACTGTTTCTGTCTTCACAAGTCCTTCTTTATCTCTGCCTTCATTAGCTGACTGTTTGCAATATGGATTTATTTCAGTCTGCTTCTTGCACCATCAAGGTCTTTAAATGGAGTTCTGCCCCTGCACATGAAAAGATTTCTTAATTCATAGTTTCACATTATGCAGAGATTAACAGTAGAAGGTTATTAACAGTGCAAGGTTATTAAGAGCATGCTTACTATTATTTGAATGACAGCAGAATCCCATGGAATCCCATTTTAGTACAACTTTATTAGCAACAGAAGTATTCGGCTAATTCCATGCTTTTTCCTAGAATGACCAATAATAACTTACTGCAAATCAGTATGCATTTTAAGCTCCTTTTCAGCTAGCAGTCGACAATTTTGTGGTCTATTAGAGGCTGTGGTTCCTCTGTGTAAGCACTGAGAAATGAATGCACTTTACCAATGGCAAAGCTAATAATAGTATTACTATTATTTCACAGAAATTTCATTCTGGTTTACATATAATCATCATGGAAATTTTGAGTTCAAGCCTAGAATTCAGTAGGCTAATTTTCTAAACTCTGATGAGAACCAGATCCCGTCACGTTTCGCCCCAGTGTAATCCAGGTAGAAGGAGCACGGGGCAAGCACGGAAGCTCTATCAATTAATTTGGTTTGTAAGGTGCTAGAGGTGATAATTTCTAGATCCAGCTGGGGCTTACAATTAGCCACTCTGAGCTTTGTTACTAATCCTCAGCAGAAGGTCTTTGCCCTCAGAGCTCTGCTGACAGCAGGGACAATGCAAGAGTGTGTTTCCCCCTGCCTTGCCGCAGGCACCCACATGGACACTAACTCGACCAGACCTGTGACTAGGAAACCCTCTCAAGATCCCTCACAACACCTGTGCTGCAGGATGGCTCCACCATCAGACCACATGTCAGGTGTAAACATCTTAAACTGCCATGACTGTTTATAAAGTAATCACAAGTCTAAGCTCTTAATCAGCACCTACGCTGAAAACACCACAGACTTAGAGGAGTCAGCTAATCCATTTGGAGCATACTCCTACACATACCAAACAAAACTCTTCTTCTCCTAGTCCAGGTAATACTTGCCCCATGAAGTTCCAAAATCTCACAGTCTCAATTCTTACTCCTTTGTGATTTTCTCACAAATTGATTGCAAGACCAACCTACATGTGCAAATATGCACTTCTTTAAAAACATTTGTTCTAGTTTTCCACTAGAAAATCAAAAGGATGATTTGCTGTTGAAGGATAGGCTTATTTTAATTTTGTAATGAAACTATGATTAACCCTAGAAGCCTTGTTTTAACAGCACTTTTTTTTGTTTATTTGGATTCCCTGCTGTCGCACGGCATCTGCAGCATATCCTGTGGGATGCTCATATATATAGATGAACCTCTGGCAGTTCTCAGTGCTTTTTAATCTTCATATCATCCAGCCCTACTCAGACAAGGGCTGTAGTGTAGTTCCAGACTTCATTTTCTCTGGTGGCAAAACCAATTTAACAGATTTCCATCCTTTCTAACCCCAGTTACTCATTCTCTCCCTCGTACAATAATTTATCACCTCTTTAACCATATGTTGCAGTACAATGTGTGTTCAGTGCTGTGCTGGAAATTAGATAAATGAAACAATCTGGGTTAAAAAGACTTTTTTTTTTCTGGGGGATTTTTCTTAGCTTAGAACATTTTGTTGATCCTTTTAAGTAAAATCTTACCAATGACTCTGCTAGCAGAACTGTGGAGATAAAAATCAGTAAAGGAATGGAAACAAACAGCTAGAGAGGAAAACATTGTCAGAGGGAAAATTGTTCATGGACCTCCATCCTTAGGAATTGTATGTTATAGCTGCTCCACCAGAGAACCAGATCTCCTGTTTTCTGTGTTATGGAAGCCTTGCACTGCAAAGAAATCTTGAGAGCAAATCTGGTACTAACTGTGAAATCCACAGATATCACAGAGCTCTAAAACTCCACAGAATACTTTGGAATTTTTATTCAGACAAGAGAATTGTTATTTTGTTCCTAATTTTATTGTCTATTCAGCTTTCTGCCTGGCTTCTGAATTTGCAGCTCTGTAAGAGCTGACTTTGCAGTTTCCATTTGAAAAACTATTTTTCTGATTCAGAAGAGAGTTTCACTCCACCATCATGCACAGCTTTTTATTTCCTGGCTTCTTTTTAGCCTAAGTATGTGAGATAACTGACACACACAGAACAGGCAAAATCTTGAGTACACAACCTGTGGCATTTGTGAAACCTATAATATTTCTGTACGCAGGAACAGCCAAAAAGAAATTGTTCACCCTGTGACTGAGAGCCCAACAAGCAATGAAGATCCTGGAGGCACCTTGCCTTTAGGCATGGGCAATAGCTATGTAGGGCATAGCTACCCAGCTGGAGTGGTAGTATTTCTCAACTCGTGTTGAAGTATGGATAGCTTTGGTAGTGGTTACTTTACAAAGAAATATCTGGGTAGCTCAAGATAAACTGGTGCACTATGTGCTCACAGTCCCTGAGGAAGAGCAGGAGTTCAGCACAATGATTGAAGGAAATGGTGAAGAATAGATACTATTTTAGCCAACACATTGCATGAGCAGAAACAAAGAGGAAGGCAAGGCCAAGAAGATGCCGTACTGGGATGTCAGCCTGTGGGTCAGGTCAGGATCAGGCCTGGTGATGGGAATCAGGGCCAGACACAACCCCAGGATGGCCAGACAGGGCCTTGGGGATGGGGCTGGGCCCAGGCCAAGCTGGAATGTGGGCCTGTGGTTGGGCCTGGCCCAGTGGGGCCCATGGCAGGGCAGCACAGGCCTTTGGGCAGCTGGAGACTGGCCCTGCTGCTGTGGCATTGCTGGGGCAGGGACTGAAAGCCCCAGGGGGCTGACATGGGGTCCTGGGCTCTGGACAGGGTGAGGGGAGCCCTAGGTTGGGCACAAGAAACAAGGAGGTCCTTGGTGCCCTCAGCATCAAGATAGGCAGAGAGTCAGGTCAGGGAATGATGGGTTGAGGAAGGATAATGTCATAAGATAAATCTTCCAGAACTCATTTGCCATGGGTTAGGTGAGACATTACAGTGAAAAAACCCAAACAAACAAACAAAGCAAAACCTGGCAGTTTAAGCAGTTTGTTGAAAGCAATTTGTTATAATATTGATATAGAAATAAAACATATCTATGCCTCTAAGCCACTGAAAGGCAATCATAATCTTACTGCAACCAATAAATGAAGCACAATGGAAACAGAAATGTGAAGTAAATTTTTAAGGACTTGTCTCACTCTGTATGTGAGAGAAGGGGAGTTTGCTCAATTGTTAGAAAACATCACAGAAAGATTTTAGAGACAAAAATTCTTGCAGATATGTTTTCATTCAAGCCTGCCTGATCCTGCCTCCTTCCTGCTCCCACTACATTCCAGATTTAAGAAAGAACAAGGTTTGATATGCTGCTCTCTCACTGCCTTCCCTTACCTCTTATCTCGTGGGTCTCTGTGGGCTGTTAGCACCCAAAGGAAAGATAATTTTTTTGCTGGGCGTTCAGGCAGCAGCTGCTTGTCTCACTTGTGTGTCAGCAGTTGAGTAGCAAAAGAAACTGAGGAACCAGAGACACTTACTTGCACTGTTATATCAGCTTGTCCCTACCAAACATGTCCATCTACAAACCTCCAAACAGGAAGGCTTGGTCTGTACAAGCACTGACATGTGGGAAGGATCTGTCATACCCATTATACAGTTGCCCGCTTTAGTGTGCTTTCTTCTGAGTTCCTTCCATTCAAATTGTTTCAGAAAAGAAAACATAATCTTACTTTTCTTCATTGTAAACCTTGCTGTACTTTGTTTGGAGATGTTTATGAGAAGAAGCACTTGTTCTAAGCTACAGACTTTAACACTTTATTTTGAATTTGAGGTAAGAATGGGTCCTCTGCAATTCTCTTACCGCTACTTTTACTGAGTTTATATTTCATATGAGTCTGGATCACATCAAATAACTAAAACATGCTTTTTCCCCAGCGATGGTTTCTAATTACTGCTTAACTATAAAACTGAATGAGGAATTAGATGGGCAGTAGAATGACAGAGAGTTTGACATAAACATTCAAAATGAAAAATAAACTCACCCGAGAGTGGAGGAAAACAACAACATATGCAACCCATTTTATAATTCAAGACAGTCTTGAACATTTCAGCTATTGCTTCAGCTTGACAGAACTAAAGCCAGGAAAAAGCAGATTACCAGAACTCCCCAGCTTTAAGGTTTGTATAAAGACAAGGTGAATTATTTTGTTGACTTTCTCTATCAAGCTTCATGTTCTGATTTGTTGATGTATAATTTTTATAATGCTTCCATAAGTCTACTGTAAAAAGTCTTTCATTTCTAGGTATCACTTTCAAGCTGTCATTTCACAATATGCTGTCCCTAACCACTCAGTCCTGCCTCCTCATATTGTACCACCTCCACAGTTGTGTCAACACGACTGTTTGTGGAACTACAATCTCAACTGGATCAGTGAACTGATTTGGATTAAAAATAACATTTGCTTTGGAGGGGACAGGGCGTGGAAATAAGCAACTGGGGGCAGAAAAGGGCCGACTGAGATGGAGGGAGGAGAAAGGATGGGAACTCATTAAACTAGTCTTACCACTGAAGTTGAGCAATTTTGAAACTGGGAATTCATGATACTCACCTTTCAGCTAGCACAGCCATGCTTTTCCCCTAGTATTAATCAAATTAGACACTTTGAACTCTCATTCCCATTACATTTAATGCAAACAAGGGGACAAATTCCATGAAGAGCTCATGAGCTGTCAGTCAAGACTACGTCCATTCCGTGTACTGTTCATGCTATACTGGATGAGTCAGTAACAAGTAACGCTGCTGCAAATGGCTAACCCAGACCTCAAGGAGGTCAGTGGAGGTACACCTTGCTAAATAAGCAAGAGTCAGGGAGCGAGCTCTAGCCCTGGTCTTAACCATCGCCACAGATTGCTTGTAAACTCACTTCCCAGCTCTGCACTGGCCTCTCACATCTGGCTCGTTCAAGGCAATTCTAATGTAAAAAGGACTAACCTGAAGCAGTGTGGGTACAGGTGAGTGGAGACTCCAAGCCAGTTACTCATTTTTATCCTACTTTTGTTATGCAATATTGAGAGATCTGACTGCCCTTCCTTTACTTTCGGCAGGCTTTAGGTCAGGATCCAGAAACTAGAATGCCAAAACAAGTTATTCATACTTGAATTTCACACAAAGAGATGTAAGCAACACAAATACACTTGTAGCCCCTCTGCATATTTTGCTTAAAATAGACCTGGAACTAAAGGAATTCAAGGACTAAATTAGAAACTGACTCAATGCAAAGATGATTCCTTCTTGTAAAAAGTCACCATGATTACCCAGTGTTCTGGAATAATAATTTAATGACATCAGTATGTCAAGTAAATAGTTCCACAACCAAACACTGTAGTGACCAACATGTAATTTCCTTATTTATAGCACAAGTATCAACAGCACATAAAATTGTAATTAAATATACTAGCTCATTTGCCATAGATTAATCAAATAGCTGCTAAAATCATTGCTAATATGTCATCAGCTCGCATAATGCTTTTGTCATATCTCAAAATATTATTTCATGTATTTATGTCAGCTTCCTCCTAATGAACTATCATTTCCCAGATGCCCTATCAATCCACATAAATAAAAAGGCTAAGTAATTTTCTGACTTCTAATGGTGAGGATATAGTTAGACTTTTGTTATCAAAACACCCTTGGGATTATGGCTAGAACCAAAGTGACTCTTCAATAGAAAAAGATATGATCTTATATCCTTTTGTGAAGAAAAACAGCACCAACAGATTAGTTTCCTAATTTTCTAGTAAAGATTCTTTTACTAGTTGTAGACCCACAAATAGATGTGATTTACAATCTAGTGTGTTCTGTGCTAGGATACAGCCATGTACAATACCTAAGTTGACATGTCAAAGTCATATTTGATGGAGAAAAATAAGTTAAGATTTATGATTTCTCTGAATGTCATGTCTGTGAACACTGTTGATAGAGTAGCGGGTAGTGTTTTTGGACAGAGGCATTCACATGCTCTTTCTTAATTCTGCTTAATTCTGCAAAGGTTATTTTTCAACAAGGTTATGATTGCCACTGTCATAGACCAATTAGTGCCCTGTATGTTATCTTTTGCCAAAAGTGCTATGTAATTGTTCATGTACTGTGGCTCCCATAGGGAACATTTGACAGTGAATGACCTTCTAGAAATAATTAATCAGACTTGAACTTACCAGGGGAGCTACAGGGGCAATAGGCTTCCTTCTAGCACAGGATGCCATGATGTGTAAGCTTTTGCTTCCTGTACAGGAGGCAGAGCAATGTGACTGTGCAGCTCCTCCTTCTGATCATGGATGTCTTTATCCTGTTAAGAAAAATCATATTTTTTCTCATTTTATTCCAATTTCACCCACAGGCACCAGACAGCTAAATAACAAAACCAGAATTTACAAAACAAAACTCACACTGCAATTTTTTTTTTTCATAGAATTAATTGCCAAATTCTGATCTGATGCAACCTGTATCCTTCTGGAGGAATGAATCTACACCCTCTCTCTCCAACAAGAGTTGCAGAAGGGAATGACAACCTTTGCCTACCTGCAAATGCCTTCATATTTTTGTAACATCCAAACAGAGCTATTGTAATGGAAAAGAAGATCCAGTGAACAATAGCTCTGTAAGTGTGTCTTATGAGGAGACACAGAGTTCAAAGATCATGGTTTAACTGACTCAGAAATAGAAGAAACAGAGCAGAATGATTTTCCAAATTCTGGAGCATGAAGACCCGCTGTGTCTAGAATGACAAGCGATTTCTGGGCCATGGTTTTACACAACAAAAAGTTTATCTGCGAGATTTTCAGTTCCATGTTCAACCTCACAGCATGGTACCACAAACAATTTTTCAGCAGAGCTGAAGGAAAATAGTTTCTAAAGCCAATGTTCTCACTGAGCACTTTATGCCATGAAACCACATTTTGAATGTATTGACCAACTCTGGTAGTTGTTTGTCTAATTCCTGGAGGCAAGGTACGCCAACCAAGGAGTACGAAGATTATTCTTTATGGATTTTGATCTATCTCAGGCAAGAAATTTTGTTTTAATTAACTTTTCTGACGTACAGGCATCAATTTATTCTTGTAGGAATTGAAAAACTCTGTGGTTTCCATAATAAAACAAAGGAATTAGAACCTGCAAAACATTACTGGCAAGCCTGACCCTGTATTTTTTTTTTAAGTTTTAGCTAAAGTCATTGCAAACAGCAGCTCAAGTTACTGTGAAATAAATTAATTGTTTTGTGGAAATAGCTGGCAGAAATTATATTCCCTTACACATGGAAAAATAGAGTGAGAACTATTTCTAAAATACCTAGAAGCCGTGGATTTAAGCCAGTTTTCCAGCAACTTCATAACTACTAAGATTTATGGAAAGCATAGGACGTCCTGTGTTTCTAAATTTATGACTAGAAAAAAAATCAGCAATTCTATCCAAATACATATATTTTATTTCAAAATATAACCACAAAGTAAGCACTACTTGTTTAGATTCAGATTAAAATTACGTTTGAAAACCCCGGCATACTGAACGGGGATCACCATAACCCCTGTTCAGGCATCGATGAAAAAGCTCTACACAGTTATATTAACGATTAAGAATAGTGTTCTCAGTTTCCCAAGCATGAGTCATGAAGCTGAGCAGGCAATTATGTAAGACAGCTTTTGGTAAGTATGGAATGACATAAAATAGATCATTCTCATTACAAAAACTTAGAACCATTTTATGAAATGTTGTGTTGTTTGCTCCTAACAGCTTCAGTAACTATTAAGGGTTGTCTGTACCTCAAAATTTAGGCCTTGATTTGCTAAAAGTTATGCTGATAAATTTTATAGGTAGATTCCTGCATATTACTAAAATTTATTAAAAGTAAATTGCCAGATACTATTAAGGATTCAAGAGAACAAATTAAACAAGATGCTCAAGGACTAGATTCCTGACTGGTGTAAATCATAATAGTTTCTAGATTTTAAAGAATGTATATTAATCTGTTTCTGCTAAAGCTTTCATTCTGTAAGTACACAGATGCATATAACACTTTGGTGAATTTATTTTTCCCCTGAGGGTCTACATACAGCTTGCTGCTCATCCTATCTGTTCCCTGCACAACAACCTGCACATTCGAAATCTACCCAATGTGATCAGGAGTGGGAAATCAAAGTGATAAATTATCTAGAATCAAAGACATGGAACTTTGGGAAAGGAATTTTTGCTCCCATGTTTTGTTGCACTTGAAGACTTACCTATTTAGAGTATTTTTCCAGTCTTTAAGTAGGAACTTGGCGGTTTCTTGCTGAAAAGCAGCACTTTGGCCAGCATTTACAAATATATGTAAAAAGGAGATGGTGCTCACGTATGTCGCCAAAGACTAATTCCTCACCAATATGTCCTGTAGAAGTATGGCGGCTGGTAGAAACAAGACCACCTTCATATCTGAAGCAGCTTGTGATACAGACTAATGAACAGGATAGGCTGAACTGGTAGGAAATTCATGAATCTCTGAATTCATGTTTCACACATGAAGCCACTTCAGGAGAGCCTCAGAAGAAGGTTAACAGAGTCATCAACTTCAGTAGAGGAGGAGAGAGAAAGCTAACTGGACCTGAAATATGAAGGTAAGTGCTTACATTTTGTGCTCTCAAAGTAGCATCTGGGGAAATAAAAAAAATTAATGAAAAGAGTCTGAGAACAGTGGTCCCAAACTTTTAGGATCAGACATGTCTGTTTTTAACCCTTTACTTTTATTTGCAGACTGCCCCACGCACTGTTATTATTAAGCTTCATGGCAAGCAGTTCAAATGGTTCCAAGGACCAGATGTGTGCAGCCTTTCATTACACAGTCTGGGAATGGCCTAATTTTCATCTACTGCTGATTACCATCTAAAATATTTTATTTTACAGAGAGCTTATTGGACTGCTTTCAATTGCCCTAAAATAAAATTGCAGTGATGGCTTAAGGTCAAAGTCTCGAATAATGGTTTACATGATAAGGACTATCTCTACGAGGAAGCCTAGAAATGTCTTCTTAATCCCCCTCCTCCTGACCACCACCAAGTTTGTAGCTGACATGCTAGGAATTTTATTTGCTGTCTTCAGAGCTGGGCAGCTATTTGAAGACTATTGCTTATATTCCTAATAATATTAAATAGCAGTTCATTCAATTATTCTTCAAAAAGTGTCTTAGCCATCCACCAGATGAGTACATCAGAGAAAGCTTTATCTCTCTTCTTGATTCTTTGTTAAAAACTGACAAAAAATATTAAGAAATAAAGTGAATTCTGATGAACATTTCTATTTTGTGATGTCAATATTTCCCTTCACATTTGGTAGAAAAACTAATGATATAGCCTTAATTTAGTCATTCTGAGGTAGATTTTAGAAGGGAAAAATGCATGGGTTTGAAAAATGACAAAATAAAATATGCCACTGGAATTCATTTAAAGGGTAGCAACGTCACAGCATGCAGAGGAGCTGGTAGGGGACACTTCACATTCTGCATTGGGTCGCCTGGTATGTGTCAGCATCTTCAAGGTTACCCTTCATCACATGAGAGGCATAAGTTTCCACTGAACATCGGGGCTACTATTACAGCAAGCTTAAATCTGGAATGGTTGTCCTCCATTCGTAACAGTGTTTAAAGCACTTGTGCCTATCTCGTAAGCTCTTTCTGGCCTAAGGACTTTTGCTGTCCTACAGTCCAGGGTACAGTGTGTGCTGTGCTCTGGAATATCTACTATCTGTACTTCACGTACAGTTGAGACATGAATCATTCCATAGCAAGTCAAATACTTATTACATTACACATTGTCCCTTGCCTATAGATTCCTTCCTACCCATGCTAAAATAGTTAAATCTTTTTGTATATTACTTTTTTTAAACTTAAAACCTGCAGATATATTGTCTTAGTTGGCTTATATATTTTGTATTAAACTGTGGCATAATAATAATAATAAAAAATAAATTACTTATCTTTTCTGCAAATTGACACTTCGCTCCCCCCCAGAAGTATCCATATATTTAAGAGACTCCTGAACACATAATGGTCTTGAAAGATTTTTGGCATATGGTAAGAGTTTGAACTCTGAAACAAAATCACCTTACGAAGTCATAAATCATTGAGTATTGCCATTCAAATCACACAGCCTGTTTCTTATGGCCCAGCAAACAGGTCCATTTATCTCTTGAACTCAAAGATCTTTCCACTACTTAGTTATCATAATATATTCTACATGATTTTGGAACAATCACTGAAGCACAATAAATTCCACAATTTGCCAAAAAAACTGTCTTATTTTCGTATCATGAATAGAAAGAAGCCACTGGATTGCTTTTCAGTGGTACTTACCACCTATCAGCATCCAGTTCCACTGGACATACTAGAATGATCTTGCATTGAAGTGAAAATATGACTTTCGAAACATGACTTCTCAGTACTAATTTTAGAAGATCTGGGAAAAAACAAACATATTACTATGCACTAGGAACATACCTAGGTATGAATATGTTGGTTTTGTATAATACATTTTATTTATTTATAAGGCACATGTTATAATACTGTCATTGATACATTTTGGAAGATTTGTGGGCTATATCACATATGTAGACATGCTTGCAAGGCTGATAATGGAATGAATGAAGAACACAAAAACACATTATATGCTTCTGTGCTACTGATCTAATGCATCAGAGGAGGCTGGTTTTGATACACATTTGCCTTACATTTATACAGGAGCAGCTAAGGACTCTGGGTTTTTCTAGTCTGGAGAAAAGGGCAACCTCAGCCCTCTACAGCTTCCTGGGAAGAGGAAGTAGAGAGGGTTGTCCTGATCTCTTCTCCCTGATACCTAGTGATAGGACATGAGGGAATGGTTCAAAGCTGTGCCAGGGGAGGTTCAGGCTGGACATTATGAAGCATTTCTTTACTGAGGAGGTGCTCAAACTGGGGAACAGGATTCCTAGAGAGGTCGTTGATGCTCCCAGCCTGTCAGTATTTAAGAGGTATTTGGACAATGCCCTTCAAACTGAAATATTCTATTCTACTCTACTCTACTCTACTCTATTCTATCCTATCCTATCCTATCCATGCCATGTACACATATGGTTCTGGAACCATAATAGAGCTCAGGAAGACAAAACCCAGTGCTTCCCTTTTGCATTGCACCAGCTGTTGATGGAGGTGTACCACAAATGCTAAAAAGAACTCTATAAATATAAAAAAATAATAAACTCTTCTAAAGCCTTTGCCCTTCATTTGTGTAATACATTTCTGTCACACTTATTTGGGTACTCTCACACACTGCAGCCTTGTCGTCTGTAAGTAGTGTGGCCACTCCAAGATTATTCCAAGAAAACTTTTATTCCATGACCATGTGTATACATGTATGCAAAAAATAGGCAGAGATTGAAAGTATTACTTAAATCTTGTCAATAACTGATCATTAAGTAAGAATAGTCTCACAGTGATCTGAGTGGAAGCTGAATTGTATGTATATATCCCCGTAAATAATCAGTGACAATGAAACAATAACCCACTATACACAGATTGTAGATGAATTTACATAGCATTTATCACTAATCAGGAATATATTTTCTTATGTTTCTTGCTATTGTAGCCAAGAATTTTACATTTTAGTTAACAATCTACAGCTCATATTTAAATGTGGAGGTGCTTTGAAAGTCAGTTGGTGAAAAAAATAAACAGAAGTTAATTTTATTTATTTATTTCCTTTAGGCAACACAAGAGAATGCAAAGAAAAGTTTTCACAGTGCATTTTGCACTTGGATGTACCTTGCAGTGGCTCACAAATTCCACCATTTACATTTTTGCAGGTAAACTAATGAAAGGTCAATGAGCTGTGATAGTTTCCAGTTCAAACAAACAAAATGCATTTACGTACAAGATGTATCCATGGCTTTCATGGGCTGCTTTATCAGTAGGAGTTAACAAGGAGAGACGTGGTTTCCCCTGTGCAAGGCAAACATTCCATTCATACCAGCAGAGAATAATGTTACTGAGGTTACAGACATCCCTTCTGATGTTTCAAAGCTTCAAAGCTTGGCAGGCAGCAGAATCCCAAGCAGTATGAAAGAAGGCACAGAACACTGATATAGGAGCTTAAATTAATAAAGGAATTCATTCCATTGTATTAACGCCCACTTTTCACAGTGAATTAATGGAGTTCCTTGTTTCTGCAGTGAACTGCTTTCAGCAGCAGACACTAGGTTTGTGTACTATGGATATTTTCAGGTTTAAAATGAGTGACATCATAGAGTAAAAATCTGGAATTGTTGCAAGGTACAGGTGTGTTGGAGCAGTAGGAAGATCATTTTGGCAGTAAGTTTTATCTATAACTCAAGCACAAGGTGATAAAGATTAAATACGTTTGTCAAAACCCATTGAGGTAAGACAAATACGGTACTCCTTGGAGAAAATATACACTTGGACAGCTGACAACAGAACCCATCCTCAAGAAAGCCTGCATTTAGAGAGCACACCTGTGTATAACTTTATTCCACAACTCTAAGTTACTTGGCAACTTTTGGTCCCTTTTCCTCTCCATGTCTGCACAGACTTAGAATCAAATATTTTCCTTGCAGTGAGCTTTGTGTACATGTTTTATGTATTGTTTTAATTCTAAGTACTTGGCTAGTAGTGAGTTCCAAGTGGTATTGGCATTATAAACAAATTGAGAGGGCCACATTCCATCTTAGAAAAATTGAAAAAATCATGCAATAAATAAGAGCTGAAATAAATTCTGCAGACCCAGAAAATAATATTTGTACAAAATTACAATTTATCTGGGGATTCAACAACCCATTCACCTTAACTTCAAAGAGTGGGTATCTTTAATATGTCAAAATACTGAATAAGTATACTTTTCAAAGCTACTGTCCTCATTCTGGTATGTTGACAGCAGAATTAGGGAAGAAAACAAAAATTAAAAGGCTTCCTTAATTGTCATGATATAAGAAAGCTGGGAAGACTAGGAACAACTTTATGTCAATGAATTTCTGAAAACTACAGAGAAGCTCTGTCAAAACACCATAACTTAGATTTTAGAAAGGGAAAGGTACTTTAAGTACAGAGTCTAAGAGATTATTTTAACAAGGGAAAGAAAGCAGTAGTCATGTTGCCTGCAATAATGAGAAATGTCTCATTAAATTATGGGATCCTTCCCAGTTTTCTGTAACAAGTGGAAACAGAGAGTCAAATGCCTGTCCCTGCTAATGGCTGGTTTAACAAGTAGTAAAATATTAAAGAGAACTTTAGCTTTCATCTAACGCTTAATACCATTAGACCTCAAAAGAGATGCCAAAGAAGGACAATACTGCTCTCTACAATCCTTAAATCAGGCAAGACCCCTGGTAGTGCTAAAATGTTGACCACTCTCATTCTGGGGCCCAGGCAACCCTAGGTCTGAGCACTCTTTGGCAGACCAGGCCTTTTTTTGTTAACAGGACAACATATGTGTGACAGGTAAAACATTTGCCTGGGAAAAGAAAAGATTTCTTCCCATCATATAGACATTGTACCAGTGGACAGTTATCACCTTAAATAAAAATAATAAAATGCAAAATGCTCAGAGCCAAAACAAGATTAATGTTGTATTTTGGGTGGGCAGGGAAAGAGCTAGAAAAGGACTGCAGAAGGCTTTTAAGACTTAGCTTCTAGCAAATAATTGCCAGCAAATGTCTAACAATTTATATGAGGGAATAAAAATATTCATTCTGTGTGTATGTGTGTTGGCTTTGAATACCACAGTCACCCTCCAGCAAAGGAGCCGTTTACATCTGCCAGCCAGCAGCCAAACACCAGCAGGGAGTTGGCAGAGCCCTTATGGGCTCATTGTGTGCAAGTCCAGCCAGGGAGCAGAGCCAAGCCTCCCGCTCAGGGTCTCCCCAGCAGGCAGAAGCAGCAGCTTCCCTCGATGAGCTAAAAATGACCTCTCTACCTGCTGGCCAAACCCAGAAAGGTGCTGAGCTTTGGTTAATTCAGAGGGGCGCTGCTTCCCGCACAGCCCACCATGTGGTTCTTGTGACTGTTGGGTGATGGTCTGCTAGAGGCTCTTTGACAAAGTCTAATAGATTTCGCTCAGAATTTTTCACTAACTCAAAGTTTCAGCCTATGGTGTATTACTGCAGTCCTGATACATGAAGCAAAATAAAGTTATCAGAAGAGTGTCTCCTCCTGCTATTGTTCCAGCAGAAAAAAACAGACCTCAACCAAAAACCTGAAAATCTGGTGGACTTTAAAAATATTATTTATAGACAAGAACAGTTCTTGTCCTAGGGCAAAGCCGAAAACTCTGTCTTGCAAAGCTGCAGCAGAGGTAGAGAGGTGGTTGTACCCAAAAGAAAAGGTGCTCAGCTCAGCTCAGCTCAGCCCACCTGGTGCAGTGACTCCATGGGTCAGCTTGCTTTGATTTAGTTTCTTCTAGTGAGGGAGAGGGAGCTGCTGGATACAAGCTTTGTTGTACTCATCCACATGTAGGCAGCAGGTTGTGGAGAGGGAACACATGGTGAAGTACCACAGTTGCCACAGGGTCAGCAGGGAATAGCAGAAAACAGATGGAGAAGAGGCCTTCCATTAAGCATGGGAGATGAAGCTGGAAAAGATGAGCTTATTTTCTTCCCTTAGGCCGCCCAAGGCAGCTATATGATGTGTATGAGGTAGTACTGGTGAGGAAACTTCCACAGCAAGCAAGAGCCTGTTGACCAGAGCCCAATTCCAGCCACATAGCCCAGTCACCAGGTGTAAATGAAGCTACCTCTGCCTTTCACAGGGCATTTTAGAAAATCCTTGCTTTTATCTAACTGTAAGTCATCTTTAGCTGTTAGCCACAGTCACAGAATGTGATTCATTAGCATATTCATGAACTGAAGCAATTGTAAACATAGATATGCGTTATACCTGGAAATATAAAGCATCCAGAGTCCAGCTCTGTAAACATGCGTTTTGTCAATACAAGTGCAGTGTATCATAATGTTCACCGTGACGGACTTATCTCCTTCAGTCACTCAATACATTGATCCTAAGCAAACATGATTATTCAGAAGGCTATGGCATATGACGTTTTGTAATTCAGACTTGTGATCTTTTAAACAACTCAATGGGAATTATATTTGCATTTTGCAAGTGGTAGATGAAATGGTGGCAGCAAGTTCCTAATTAGCACTCTCTCTTTTGTTTCATTCAAATCTGATTTTTGTTTTCATTTTCTTCAGTTTCCAGGAAAATTTCTCTCAAGCTCAAATATGCTGCCAGACAACATTTCTACTGTCTGTTTTTATTCAGGTAAGTCCTTTGGAAGAGGGAAATGAAAAATCATTTTTAGACTAACTAGGAAATGAGGCAGAGAGAGGTGGGCTACAGTTGAGATTTTCACAGTCTTAAAAGGAATTTTGTATTTAGAAATGAAAAAAAAAAGTTAGATTTCAAGACCATTAGTAGAAAAATGTGAAGTTTTAGTGAGTTTTTATTTAGTGTTGCCAATTGCATCATTCAAGAATCGTGAGGCAAGCAAAAATTAATGAGATTGGCTTAAACATAAAATTTTAGATGTGATAAATTTGAACTTCTTTGTATTTATGTCTATTTCTTATAACAATGATGGCTAGAAAACTTCTATTAAAAAGGAAGAATATTCTAGATCTGTTAAGAAAAGCATAAAGTTATGAAGCTCTGTAAACCGAAGTACTATCTAAAGTTTTGGAATTGTGGAGTAAGTACCGTACTAGGAAATTCTTTGTGATAAGAGATAATTTGGACCTTTCATCACCAAAAATGCTGATGTTGGGTTTGAAAGACCAAAAAGTTTCATCTTGAAGATGTTGGAGTTTGTCTACAGAATAATTTTGAGGGGGGTACACTGCGGAAAATGTTGGAGATCAAATGTTATGATCACTAAAAATTGTTGTGATTTATTTTTGTGACTAATCTTAGGCAGTAAAGATAGTTTGGAGCATTTCAGAGGCCAACACATGCTTTGTAAGTGTAGTGAAGGAAAAAATCTCATGAAAGCAGAGAAGTTCATCCTGCTCCTATGGAGTTTCTGATGTTCAGTGACAACAGGGAGGGAAATGGAGAGGGTCAAAAGCTCGTTATCCTGAGGAATTTCTGGGGAGTGTGGACTGTGCCAGCAGCAAGTTCCTCCCAGGCTTCACAGGTTTATGTCTCTCCACCTCTGAAAGGAAGCTCTCTGGAGTGCAGGGAAAAATAAGTTTAAAACAGAAAGT
The DNA here is from genome assembly GCF_000695765.1 of Mesitornis unicolor. Taxonomy (NCBI): domain Eukaryota; kingdom Metazoa; phylum Chordata; class Aves; order Mesitornithiformes; family Mesitornithidae; genus Mesitornis; species Mesitornis unicolor. Next base: position 45,112 of record NW_010168287.1, read on the forward strand.
AAAGCTCTTTGAGCCATCTGAATCCCGTATTCAGTAAGTGGATGGTGAGATAATTTTGAAGTAGGTAGTGAATGGTGTTGGCAAATGGATGGATGGGAGCAGATGAATGATGAGACAACTAATGCCTAAGGAAAGAATGAGTGGTAGGTGTCATTTGAAAGGGCATAGCCCAGAGCTGCTATATTACAGCCTTAATAGGATTCCCCAGGAAAAGATAAAAAGAAGTGGGAATACACCTGAGTCACCTGCAAGATAAGCTCTTGTCAAAGTTTTTGCTGCCTTTTATCTTTCTTTTATTTTTTTATTTGCATCTTTTATGCAAGGATTATAACACTTAGACCTCTGAAATATACTGTCAGCCCTAATTCCAGTCTATTTTAAGGAACTGGCTGGATGGCCACATTCAGAGAGTAGTGGCCAATGTCTTGATGTCCAAATGGAAGATGGTGACAAGTGGTGTCCCTCAAGGATCTGTACTGGGATCAGTGCTGTTCAATATCTTCATTAATGACATTGATGGCGGGATTGAGTGCACCCTCAGCAAGCTCCCTGATGATACCAAGCTGGGTGGTGAGGTTAATGAATCAGAGGGAAGGAATGCCATCCAGAGGGACCTGGACAAGCTGGGGAAGTGGGCCAAGGTGAACCTCATGAGGTTCAACAAGGCCAAGTGCAGGGTCTTGCACCTGGGTTGGGACAATCCTCGTTACCGATACAGGCTGGGAGATGATGTGCTGAAAAGCAGCACTGAGGTAAAGGACTTGGGGGTACTAGTAGATGAAAAGCTGGACATGAGCCACCAATGTGCATCTGCAGCCCAGAAGGTCAACCACATCCTGGGATGCATCAGAAGAAGTGTGGCCAGCAGGGTAAGGGAGGTGATTCTGCCCCTCTGCTCTTCTCTGGTGAGACCTCACCTACAGTACTGCATCCAGCTTTGGAGTCCTCAACACAAGAAGTACACTGAATTGCTGGAGTGCATCCACAGGAGGGCCACAAAGATGGTCAAAGGGCTGGAGCACCTCTCCTATGAAGACAGGCTGAGAGAGTTGTGGTTATTTAGCCTGAAGAAGAGAAGGCTCTGGGAGAACCGTATAGTGACCTTCCAATACCTGAAAGGTGCCTATAAGAAATCTGAAGAAGAACAGTGCACTAGGGCATGTAGCAATAGGACGAGGGGTAATGGTTTAAAACTAGAAAAGGGTAGATTTAGGTAAGATATTAGGAAAAAGTTCTTCAATATGAAAGTGGCAGACCACTGGAACAGGTTGCCCGGAGAGGTGGTGGAGGCCCCATCTCTGGAGATATTCAAGGTCAGGGTTGAACTGGATGATCTTTAAAGGTCCCTTCCAACTCAATACATTCTATGATTCTAACATTCTATGATTCTAACATTCTATGATTTACTTGCCTATCTGACAGCTCATGATCTATTTGAATGAAGCTTCTAGATAGACACATCAACACCTTCAGCTCTGATAGAAAAATCTTACCACACAGTTCCTAAAAAGGCTCAGATGTGTGTTCACTGGCTAATTCAGCTGGGGTGGCTGAGGCAGCTTTTAACCACAACTATCCTATCACTCACCTGGCAGTGGCTGAACAGGACAGATATCTGAATCACTTCTGTTTACTGTTTGTCCTATGGTCATAAACATAAACTGGTAGTGGTTTTATGTTAATGCTAATCATGTGTTAATATATCATGCTGAAAATTACAGCAGTGAAGGACTGGATGTCAATCCCATTTAAGCCTCTTTTTTATTGTGGTTGAAACTTTGGGCAGGAGGGGCAGCTGTGACAATGGCCACTTCCCAGCTGAATCTTCTAAACATGAGTCAAAGCCTAGATTTAAACAGTCTTCAGCTGAAGTCAATAATACTCAGAACTTAATAAGTTTCAGGCTGACTTGTGACTAAGAGACACTGTTGCATATTACCACCAATGGCAACCATAACTTATGAATGATGTGAAGCCAGTTTTTAAAGCATCCTCTGAGACACAACTCCTCGGGACTGGTAGTGTGAAAAATCCACATTTATTCTGCATCAAGCATTCCCATGTGAAATCTGACTTTTATTTCCAGCATCACTTACCTGTAGCATCCTTTACTTGGGACTGTGAGGTCCCAAAACCAGTATTCGAAAACAGTGTGGTGTACTGCAACCGTCCAAATCTTTCACTGATTTCTAAAGTAGTGAAAACTAAGTTTGCTATCTTAGACCTGTTTCTTCTGTGTCATTGACAACCTAAAGTAGAGTGTAGCCTCCTTTATAGCTTGAGGTTACACAAAAATATCCAAAGTAAATGATCCAGAAATTCCACTGTCAAAAGTAACACCTGCCCCTTTTGCATCTAAGTCTAACTTAATAAGATTCAAGATTTCAAACCTTCAAGACACTTCAGAGAATGAAGTTTCTGTGTGAATGTAAGCAGTTATGCCTAATGAGATTTAAAACAAAAGGAGACAAATATTTAGTTTAAAACACTTTTAGATAAGACTACCTGTTTCTTAATGCCCATTACAAGCTCTGCAGTTTGTTTTATCTCATTCTGGTGCTGCTGTAAGATTTACATAGGTAAAGGGGAACCTGGTAAATGTCTGTACAGGGCGACAGAGAAAATAACTCCCCACCAAATGTTGCTTCAAGCACTTAAGCAAGGGAGAAATCACAAAGTTTTTCTTTTGTCCACATCTTTTGGTAGCAGAACAAGGAGCTACATTATACAAAGATACAGAGAGGGAGAGACAGAAATAACTTTTTGTCAGAACAAAGAAGGATACCTACTCAGCTACTCTCAGAAAAAAAAGAGGTTAACTGTATATTGAACTGAACACCAGATTACACAGCCAGTTATGACACGTTTGAGTGTTGTATTCTGCAACATAAAAGAGGAAAAGTGGTTTAAAAATGGTGACAATAAGTGAATGAATGAAAAAAAATTGCTATTCAAAAGAAAGATAAAATAGCTAACATAAGAAGCTGCTTAATGCTGAAAAAAAGATCAAAACAGAACCTGACAAAAAAAACTCACAACACCACTGTAAAGAAAACTGCAAGTGTTACATGTTTTGGACTACCACAAAACTTTATGAATGACAGGGCAATATTATGACACAGAGGTGAAGTGAGGATGAAATCACAGCTGCTTCAGCTCTACTGCTTGGTTGGTGGTCTTCAGTAACAGTGACTACAAACCTCTCTGCAGAAAAGCAGAAAGAACAGAGGAAATTATTTTCCTCACACTGGTCAACAATGAAATTAAAACCCTTAAATCTTTTTCCTTTGCTAATTTTTATGACCTCATTACCTCACCAGTGCTTACAGTAGAGACTACTTAGTAAAGCATAGTTCCTCTCTAGAAGCAACACTGCTACTCAGTTAAGGTGTTTTTGCAGGAAAGCCAGTCCTGCAGTAGTATCATATTACAACACATACTAGTCAAAGTAAATGGAAACCAACAGCTTACCAAAAAAAAAATCCATTCTGCCGCTTGCTCTTCCTCCATAGGTAAGAAAATAGAGTACGAAATAACTCTTCTAGTGACGCACAGTTCAATATGGTTGGAGTGTTATAATGTGTTACTTGAGTCATAACCGACAGAGTGCCAGCCTTACATTTGTTAGAGCAAACAGAGATCAGCTTTATATTTCCATGCTGTTATGCAACCATGCTATTACTTAAAGGACTGTTTGTACTCAAACAAGAAAGACCATCTACCTTCCTGTTAGTGCTGATATAATTGTCTGTACTACAGACACATTTTCATTCATATACACATATATATTTAAATACACACATACACTGCAGCACTTCAGCTGCTCCAAGGAAGTGCTTACTACTTGGCCTTCAAGGATCCTCCTTTGTTTTTACAGAAGTTTGAGACTTAGGGTTACTGCAGCTAGTGAAGAAATAGGTGGCCATGTAGTCCAACTGACCATGCGATTCAATTCTCTACTGATCTCAGCAGTCAGCAGGACTTAACACACTAAAACGTAAGAAAGCAACAACCCTATTTGCTGCTGATAGTTTCTCAAAAGGAGATGCTGTTATAATTTGGCATTAATGACTTTCATTAACCAGTCATTAGCACAGTCGTTGTATTTACCAGGTCTCTATTGGCTTTGTGGGTGGTATCCACTAATAGCACAGCGTACAGAAAAAATGCTCTTAGTAGTGTTGTTTGGAAGACTGTTAGGGAACAGAACTACCACATTACTACACATTACTGAGAGTAAGTTGGTCTCCAGCTTTCATTGGGTTACCTTGCAATCTCCTAAGGCCAGAATAGCCCAGGAAATGGTTGTGCCTAGGTGTCACCAGCACAGACAGAAGGTAGGCCAAACTGGCAGAGCCTCCTGAAAACAAGGAAAGGCTGGCCGTGGGGCACCTGCTTGCCCTTAGGTGCTGCAGCAGCCAGCTTACTTCCTTTCAGAGCCTGAAATAAGATAGCAGGGCTATTCCAGCTTAGTTTATCAGAGTGAATCATATGACTAATGATTAATCATTCAAGTATTTACCACTTCAGTATAATTTCTGCATACTGTTATAGGGATTGCACCTTTACTGGTCTGGCTCAGGCATGACTGGAGCTGACACTTGGGGAGCATCTTTCAGTAAAGAGCTTAAAGAGCTTGAGTGTGTGAATCCTGACAACAGGTGAGGCTGCTGCTGGCTTGGAAGCAAAGAGAGGAACAAGCCACGACAGCTGTGAGAGAAAGCAGAAGCAACACAATTTGATATCGTCTGCAGGCTGCCCCTTCAGGTCATCTCTGCAGACCCAGGACTCTTCATCACCCGTGATCTGAGAAGGGAAGAAGGTTAGTGGCCAGGAATGTGGGCAAAGGGCCTGAACTTGACTGCCCTGAGGCATGTGCCATTCTGGCACTGATGTGATACTGCTCGTACAGACCCCGGAAACACACTTCACGGATGGCTTTGCTCCATCTTTCCACCTCACCATATGTTCCCCATGCAAGCAGTGCAAACACTTGTGATGTCTTCTTTTCTCAAGGAATTCAAGGAAGTCTGTGCCTCACCTTCTCCAGCAGGATAGCAGTGAAGACATAAAGCAAACTGAAAGTTAGTCAAATTATGGTTTCTCTTTAAGTCACAGAGTCTCAAGCTCATTTCTCTCCTCAGGTTTTTTCGGTTCAAATGTTGCTAGGGAGAATTTCTTCTGAGATGATTGTGTCATGGGACTTTTCACCTTCTTCTGCTTTTGATGGAGTGTAACTTTTGCCTGATTTCTCCTCTGGCAAACCTGCCTGGGGAGAGCTAACACTGGGAAAATTGTTTTTTCTAGATTTCCC